>NC_030851.1:548666-816105 GCF_000208745.1 Theobroma cacao | reverse complement strand
ATGGAGTTCCGGTGACCCAAAGTCGGGCTGTCAAAACTGTTGAAAACCAGATTTCTAATTAACTTCAAAAATTCATATATTCCTAACCATAAGGCCAAACAAGATGCTACAAAAACCATTGGAAAGATCTTTTCAAGACCTTTCCATTGGTACCCATCATGCTACAGGAAAGTCATCAGAAAAGTGCCGAATTTAAATAAAAAAAATAAAAAAAACTTATCTAATTTAGGGTTTTTGTACCCAAATTATGAAAATATAATTCCCAAACATACCTTAATCAGCAATATCTTTCCCTCTCATCTGTCTTTCTTCTTCCCTGATATTAAGTTTTTCTGACTGTCTGTTGTTTGAATATGATGAATGAACTAACGTAAGTTGTTGTCTGTTCTTTTAAAACTTATAAACTACCTAACCCCACTAACTTAAATGGGATAAAAAAACTGACCCTTAACTCCACTAACTTAAACGTGATAATAAAACTGACTTAATTAAACTTCTTCTTTTACTTAAAGACCATTTTTTCTATTTTTTTTTATTTATTAAGACACCCAAGGTCATAATTGTAAATAAATAAAATACTAAAATAATATCTACTTATTATCTTTATAAAACTATAGCTTAATAATTTTAATTTAATTTTTTTTTTAATAAATACTTTGTGAGGGGTATTACAATGGTAATGGTAGCAAAGTGGTATTGACTACTGAATTCCGTCATGTTTGTTCGTCAATGACAGATAGAATGGTCAAAATGGATAAATTATCTTCAGATGAGGCATGGAGGATGTTTCAACAGATAGCAGCTGAGAAAATCGATCTCCCTGATGTTGAACCAGTTGCTCGGCTGGTAGTTGAAGAGTGTGATCGACTCCCACTTGTGATCAGAACAGTAGCAAGTTCCTTCAAATTAAAGGACAGTGATTCTGAATGGAGAAATGAATTGAGCGAACTTGAAAAATGGCCAACAATTGAGATCCCAGGTTTAACAAAAATGTCTGCAGCACTCAAGTTTTGTTATGACGAGCTGAAGGTTGAGAAGAAAAAGAAATGCTTTCTATATGGTGCATTATATCCAGCTGATAGCAAGATATATACAGATTATTACTGGAGTGTTGGGCGGCTGAAGGACTTCTTGGCAATATTGATGACAGGAGGAGTCTTCGGGATGCAAGAGATAAAGGATATGACATATTGGGACATCTAACCAATGTGCCATTGCTAGAGAAAGGTGAAAGAATGATTTATGTTCAAGTGAACAATAGTGTCAGACAATTGGCCTTGTACGTTTCCTCACAAGACCCTGATTGCAAATTTTTTGCTCCAAAAGGTGAAACTTCACCTTATACCCAAAGGCTGAAAGATTGGCAACAGGCAAAAAGGATCTCCATGATTGAAGGAAAACTGAATGACTTGCCAGCAAGTCCAAACTGCAACCAACTTTTGTCTCTATTACTACAAAAAAACCCCGATTTGGTCGCAATTCCACCATCATTTTTTAAGAACATGCAGACGCTCCTAGTTTTGGACTTGTACCAAACACGAATTCAATGACTGTCGTCATCTGTATCAAAGTTGATTAGACTTAAGGCACTTTTCTTAAATGATTGCCCCAGCGTAACAAAGTTGCCTCCCTAAGTTGCAGAACTTCATTTTCTTGAGGTGCTTGACATTAAAGGCTGCGCAAGATAATATTCATACCTCATCTTATTGGAAAATTAGTTGACGTAAGGTGCTTGCGGATGTCATACCATAAATGCAGCAATATAGAAGATTGTCATGATATGGAAATTGATTACAAGGTGATTTCAAGACTTCTAAGACTGGAGGAACTGATGATTGATGTGACCTCCTATGGGCATTGGTGCATTGATGTTGCAAAAAGAGTCATTCAGGAAGTGGCTTTCTTGAAGAATTTAACTACTCTTAGAATAAGCTTTCCGCGATCAAAGATCCTCAAAATGTTAATTGAAAACAGGCCATCATGGAGGGATCGCGAACAATTAACCTCATTTTGGTTTTTGGTTGGCTGTGAAAGCGACAACAACCCTTGGATTCTTCACTGTTTGGAATACAATGTAAATAGATATATGAGATACTGCTGTCCTGGCAATGATGATTCTACAGTTCGTGATGTCCTTCCTAAAACTGATGCATTGGAATTGATCTGTCACAACAACATCAAATGTCTAACAGACTTCATGAATGTTGCCAGCCTGAACCATGTTCGCGGTTGTCTGATTGAGCGATGCAATAAAATCACAAGCATATGGGTTATTTTAATTGAAATGATTGAGGAACAGCTAGGGCCTTGGAAGATAACTCACACTCTGCGGGAAGCAAACCAGGAGGCTGATATACTCGCCAAAAATGCAGCGAATTTTGGCTCTGGAACATTGTGTATGTTTTAAATTGATGGTGAGGCAGGTTGATGTTAGGCAGAACTTTGATGCTATGTGAGCATTGTCATGAATCTGTGCCCCCCTTTGTTTCTTCTCCTTTCTCATCTTAGAGGGCTGGAGTCTGGGAAGAGGTTCTGGGGTTCTGCTGTCTAGAATAAGGGAGGTTGTGTTCTTTTTGTCAGGGGAGTGTACATCACTTTTTATTTTCTCAAGGAGCTTGGTTGTTCTTTTGTTTTGAATGATGCTCCGATTACTCAGGGGATTGAGTCTTGGATTGGGTACTATGAGAAACAGAGATCTATCAGGCAAATCTCTGTTTCCCTTGTTACCTTGTTGTCTTGTTCTTCCTTCAGGGTTGTATTCATTTTCCAGACCTAGCTAATAATAGTCGTTATTATTCAAAAAAAAAAAATCACAAGCATTATAGATGCCGCAAGGGAAGGAGAAATGGACATTCTACCGATCTTGGAATAGTTACATTTAAGGAATTTGCTCCTTAAGAAGAGTATTTTCGAAGGCCCCACTTCAGGAAAAAGCTTGTCAAAACAGCACACTATTGTAGTAAAGAGTTGTCCAATGTTGACAAAGATATTTTCCAAACGGGTGATTCAACAGCTCTCAAAACTCAAAAAATTGGTGATGGAAAGCTACTTCGAGATAGAAAACTTGACTGAGCTTCCAACTCTAGAGATTTTGGAACTGGTTGACATGCCGAAATTAAGAATTATATCTGCGGATGAGTCATCGGCATGGCCCTATTTAAAGGTGCTTAAGATATTTGGATGTCCCGAGGTGAAATCACTACCTTTCAGTGAACATAATGCAACAGAGCTAAAATTAATAGAAGGAAAACGAAAATGGTGGGAAGCACTACAGTGGAGAGACAGTGAGGTTAGAGACCACCTTCAATCCTGCTGTTGCCTCAGGTGAATGTTTCTTTGGTTATTCAAGTTTGCACTGCTGTAATGAGAATAATTAAGAACAACATAAGATTTGCACTGCTTTAGTTTGAATAAATGTTGTAGATTCCTCATACTAGTTACCTTTTACTATAGCACAAAGAAAAACTTTGGACATATGCCTACAATTCGCACTGCCTTAACTCTAGGTCCCAAAAAATTTTTATTTGCTGCTTTAACTCTAGGTTACTTCCAGGATACGTCAATATGCCTGAAATTTAATAAAGCAATTGGTTCAAAATCTTCACAGAGTTTCAGTTTTCAATCAATGAACAGAGACTGCAAGAGAACAAAAAATGAAGCAAAAGCTCTTTTATCACAATTTCAACATAATCAGAATAAAACTTGACAGGGATTATAGCAAACAACTAATTCTTGATATACCCGCCAATGTTCTGGCATTGAACCCTCGGCGTGATGATATCCATGTTAGAAATGTATCTCTCAGAAATCAAATACAAGGTTTAATATCATAAAAAAACAAAAGGTGCATACACTATCGGCAAGCTACTCATGCAGATGCCTACTCAGACAAAACAAACTATCACCCGTTTGGTGTTAGGCTGTGACCTTCAATTTATTCAAAATCCGAGCCACCAACGTAAGCTGTCATGGTTCCACATTTAGCTCTTGGAGCCCTGGAAGTACAGTTTTGTCCAAGACCAATCACTTATATCATGAGAAGTATAGTCTAAAGAACATAGAGAACTCTGACAAAAAACAAAAGAACAGAGGTGCCCAGTAGTTCTTATTATTGTTTTTGCTGATCCTTTTTTTGGTGGGGGGTGAGGGGAATCAGATATTAGCCCTTCCTGAATTGCTCATCCTTCATTATTAAGCCCATTATCTGCTTATTTACTTGTACTATTTGGATGACAAATAAAAGGACACCTTCTTAATTCAAAAGAAATTACCTGGCTGTTGCCCAGCGCCCTTACATCTCTCTCCTTGTTTAAGTTGAAGCATGGTGCATAATTCCTTCTTCTGCCAATTGCGCCTTCACATCTCTCTCCTTAATAAGTGGGGAAAAGATACTCTGCAGATAATCCAGCGGGTTCCCCCACTCTGAGTTTTTCCACTCCAATGCTTCCCACCAGTGACTTTCTCCTTTGATCCTCGTCAAATGGTCACTTGACATTTCCATCGCGGAAAGACTCTTAAGCTTTGGGCAATTGTAAAAGCCTACTTTTTCCAGTTCTGGAGCAATCCACAAACCACTAGAAATGCTAACAAGATTTGGCACGTAAAGCAGTGATATTCTTTTCAAGCTAGGAAAAAAGCAATTTGGTTGTGGTGTTGAGTTACTGGACACATGACCCGTCGGGCTCACAAGACTGGTCAGTTGAGGGCAGTGTTCAACAATGAGCTCTTCTAAATTGTCAAGATTAGCAACCAAATCTAGTGAGAAAATGGTACTCAATCTGGGGCATTTATGAAGTGCAAGGAACTTCAGGCTAGCTAGGCAGTGCTTATGAACAGGCCCCTTCCAAATGCTCTCTAAATTCTTCATGTAATATATATTCAAGTCTTGTAGATTTCCAAGTGCATCAGTTTGTTCTTCAGGAAACTCTGCACAATCATGTTGGATATTAAACTTTTTTTTGCTCAGTTGTTGGATATTAAACTTAAAGTTAATATGAATTCATGAACCTAATTATTCATGAAGCTAGATGAACATTACTATTTATGAAGGTATTCATGAACCTAATTATTCGTAAATCTAAATGAATGTTTTAAATTTAATGTTTGAGTCTAGAATCATCTATTGAGTAGTATAAATACCTATGTAATGAAACGAAATGATAACAAGAAGAGGAAAAAAAAATCATTTGAAGGAAGTCCTATCACATACTCAGTGACTCGCTCTTCCCTTTTCCTCTTGTGTAAACTTGTGAGTGTCCACCACCTTGTGACAAATCAATGATGGTTTTGACTCCATTACATTCTGTCAATAAGCAACATTTTAGCAGCCTGGTATTCTCAATTCCGAAATCAGACAAACTCCTAGCGGTAGCATGACCTTCCAGGAAAAAAGCTGTGCTGTGGTTCAGAACCTTTTTCATTTCAGCTGGGATATCATTGCCTTTGACAAACTTCAAGCATTTGTTGCTTTTATTGAAGTGAGCTTCTACTTCTTCCGGTACTCGAGATATGACCTGCCGCTTGTGATAACCGACAGTAAATCTAAAACGTGGCAAAGGGTAATGGAGCAATGATGCGCTACCGGTTCTGCGTTTCCACAATATTTCGATGTTTGGCAGGTACAAATTAAGCTGTCTTAAAGTTTTCAAGTTGCAAGCTTCCTCAATAATATCTTTCACCGTTGCATTCCAGCGTTCATCATCCGGATCAACATCAATGCTTAATTCAGTTAATTCAGAGAGACCTGATATTGTTCCAGGGGGAATTATTGTATCTTGCCGCAACCTTGTTTTGCTACAGTTCATATATCCATAGAATGAGACCCTCAAAATTTTTAATTTGGAAAGTTGTCCAATCTCTGCTGGGAGATCAATAATCTGAGTTTCATCAAGGTCAAGCTTCTCAAGATTCTTCAGTTCTCCAACATGGCTAGGGAGTCGTATGAAGAGTTCACAGCCTTTCAAAAGGAGTTCTCGAAGGTTAACCAAACTAGAAAGTGACTCTGGCAAAGATTTGATGCTGGTGTGTGATAAGTCTAGGATTTGAAGCAAAGGCATGTGCTTGAAGAAACAAGATGGGATAGTCATGAGATCCAAGTTACGCTGAAGGTACAATGCAATTAGTGAGGGTGACCTTGGAGATTCTGGCAGGTCAGATAATTTATTATCCATCAAATTGATCACTTTGGCATCCCATTCCTCTTCTTCTGGTGGTTTAATCAATCTTGCCCTGCCTAGCAAAAGATAAAATGGATGCATTTGAAGAATTAGTGGGTTTACTAATACATCATAGATCTCTCTTCGCAGTTGGACCCCATTTAACTCCACAATATTAAGCAGGGATGTATCAACAAGATTTTGGATAATATTGGTACCTTCATCATGGGTATCAACCAGACGATCTTGGATCCAATGTTGTATTAGTGAGACTCTGTTAATTTTCTGTCCCTTGGGATACCACGTGAAAAACTTAATGCAATGTCTTGTTTTATTGTTCATACGTTCCCAAATGAATGTTAATGCATTAATCAGGACATTGTCTATATCTTCTATTTGAGATGGAGGTAGCATGGTCAATCTTTTAACAGCAAGTTCCCACAAGTTGACATCATCAGTAACTTTCTCCAAGGACCTGGCCGTTAGAATGATGGCGAGTAGATTGCCACGGTATTCTTTCACCAAACTTGCTGCTATCTGTTGGATACTAGGAGAAAGCAAACCTTCACCCACAATCCTACAAAACAATTTCCATGACAACAAATGATCCTCCATTCTTATCTCCATGTCTGTTGCCATTTTAGAAGTAAAGATTATGAACCTTGAATCGCTATGTTTATGGTCAACCAACTTGTTAAGGTTTATCAAAAGTGGGAGTGTAGACTGATCCAAGTTCATGTTCTTATCGTAATCATCCTCTGTAAGCAATAAGATTCCTGGGGAGCACAAGTTGTCAAAATATTCATGTGTAAGGTCAACAGAATCAAAGCATCCACCTAGCCAAAAACCCTTCTGCAGTTGAAAGACACCGTGAACATTTGCCCCACTTTGATCTTCTGACACAGTGAATACAATGATATATCCAAACTCGGAAACTATATCTTGGTGTTGCTTTACTGCTCCTAGCACCCTTTTCTTATCTCTTCCACTGATAGTAATACACCAGATATATCCCCTGTTTATACATTTTAAGATCTGACGAACAGCTAAATAAATTGCCAAGTCAAATATTTCTTCTGGTACATTCAGTGTTCCTTTTGCTGGCAACTCAGTATCTTCTACCAGAGTTTTACATTTTGCAGGCATTGGCTGCAATTCTTTTTCTGCTTCCATTGCTGCCCCTTCACTGTTACTTGCTGAACCTCTAGATTTTGATGTCTTTCCGCTAATTATATTCTGTTCCACTTCCAACAGGGGTCTTAAATCAGCTTCTGTAGTCCTATATAGGTTCTCAACCAAGTCTACCGGTAAAACTCCCTCAATATCATTCATCAAGGGAACATCCAGCAACTTCTGCAAGCGTCCAGAAAGTTCCTGCAGCGTAGTCATTCCTGGCCAATGTTTCGCTACCCCTACACCAAATAAAATCTTTTCTGTTGATTTCACATGTCTCATGGTTGCCAATACATCAATAATCCATTTATCTGTGTCAGATTTGTCAATCATAATCATAGGATAAGATGAAAGTAAGAGTAGCACATCCTTCTTCCTGTTCAGCACTTTCCAATTCTTCCTCACTTCATTTTCATAAAAGTTTTTCCACGTTGGATATGACTTAAATGATTTCTCAGGAAACACATTCAGGTTGAGCCCTAAATTTGGAAGCTCACTTGTTAGCTTGGTTGACGAAATGCAAGTTTGATTGTCAGGACTGTGTACACTTGACTGAAGATTAGATTGTGAATCCTTTTTGTCATTTCCATCGGCGCCAAGTACAGTATCCAAAGGCTGCAAATATACATGAAAAGTACTTATTTCACTAGAATATCAGAATCTAAATTAATTTATTCTATCTATAAGAAAGACCTTAATCTAAATGGAACGTGATAAAGAGTAGGTTCTGTACAGCTAGTATCTCAGGTGGTCCTGGAGGCATCAAATCTGGGGCTAGTGTGCAAGTGTGCATTCCTTTGTAAGTAGCAGTGATGAACATTGGATCTTCATCCTCTCTTTGGACTTCCTTTGTAGCAAAACAGCCTTGAGTGTGTCGATGTGCGCACCTGTAGTATTCTCTGTAAGAAAGAAAAGAAAGGTTATTTCAAGTTTAAAGCTCAGTGAATTTTTAAATTTGTTTCATCACAAATAGGATATATGAAATACATGTACATGGCATGTCTTTGGGACGCTAGCTCTTTAGGAAATGGGAGTTATTATCAAATATCCACAATTGTCTAGAACAGTTATTCTACATTAAGTCCAGAAAAAAAAATATTAAATCATGCCATTGGTTAGGCACCAAGGTCCTGCACTAGCGTGCAGTCAAGAATGCTCATACCGATAAAACATCTTTTGTTCGGAACAGATAATAATGGAACTGCAGAGGAGTAAAAGTCCAGTTTAAGCTGTCCACATAGAGTTGGTTTTTGGCCTACATTGATTCTATGTGATAATGTTTCAGCAATTTTTTTTTTTTTACTGAAGGTCTCAAGTGTCACTCTAAAGCAATGCATTCTGAAGGGATATACGAAAATGGCTTCAAGAAAGACATGATAAGGAAGGAAGAAATATCTTCTCCATATACCAAAAAAGGAAAGTGTGAACTTTAACTCTAAAAAGAATAAACTGATTAACCTATAACCCTAAATAAACAGACACTTAATGGCTTTATCAAGAAAAAAAAAAGCAGAAAAAATAACATCTAAACGGAGCGATCTGAGCCTTAATTAACGCATCAATTGCATCTTGTTTTTAATAATATGCACTAAAAGAGGAAAATGTCTCTACCTTGGAAATCTTGCATTAAGAATATCCTTCTGTCCATATTTCCTCCAATTGCAACCATCAGAAGGAAGTTCCCCTAGGACCATATCAGAGTGAACCAATACTGTCCAGCTCCGCCTAGCGTTCCTGCAACATGGAAATGTTTTGTTCAAACCAATTAAAGATATAACATTAATTGAGGCCTTCTTTTTTCAATGTAAATTCTTTTTTTTAATTTTTTGGATTAGTTGGCAATGTATTATGATAAATTGCTCATATGCTCTTATATATACCTTTTGCCGGAGCCCTCATTGATTTTGAGCTCCTGCTCCTTGAAATTATAGTCAGAGTCCTTACTTGGGAGGCTTTCGCCAAGAGAATGCGAGGATTTGGGCTTTTTAAACTCAACTTCTGTGGGTTGTGACTCACCTGCAGCACTATAGTTCAGCAGAAAATCCGTTTAGTTTCCCCTTTTATATCATCATAACTTGCCCATATTCCTGTTATACATACCTTTTCTTGGAAGCATCGCCGACGGTGTGCTTTTTCTTCTCCAAGTTATAGTCAGACAAGGACTTAAACATTACTTTTGCATGTCCTGCAGGCTTTGACTCATCTTTCACACTGCAACTATTTCATTGACCATAAATTATTGGTTCAGATTTCCCTTTAATTATCATCACAAATTACCCAGAAATATATATATATAGTATACCTTTTATTGAAGGTTTCATTGACTTTGAGCTCATGCTCCTCCATGAAATCATGGTCAAATTCGGTCCCAATTATTGTTGGCTTTAATTCGGCTGCCTTACTGCACTCAAGCATAAATTGGTTTAGTTTTCCCCTTTATAGATCATCTTAAGTACTCTTTCCAAGTACTCTTTTCATGAAAATTAAAATTAAAGTTTTGATTTTCAAATATTTTATATTAAATTTTAAAAAATTATAAAATAAATATTTAATATTTTTTAATATAAAAAATAAAAAAATTACGAAAAATAAATTAAGAATATAAATAATATTATATAACATTTGAAAAATTAGATAAAAAAAAGAGACAGAGAAAATAGCTTTTATTGACATCGTAGTTGACTTTGAACCCCTGCTCCTTGAATCCATTGTCAGAGTCCGTATCGAGGAAGCTTTCATAAAAAGGAGAGGATACATACCCGTCAAAGGCTTCCAAATTTCCCGCACTTGAGAAGCTTCCACTGAAAGGAGGCGGGAATTTAAACATTTCAGTTGCAAGTCCTTTAGGCTGTGACTCAGTTACTTCTCTGCAATTAAGCATAAATTGGTTTAGGTTTCCATTTTATGTCATCATAAATTTCCCATATGTCTACATGTACCTTTTCATGAAGAAATCTTTAACTTTGAAGTCTTGCTCCTTGATATCATGGTCAGGGTCCTTACTCTGGTGACTTCCATCACGAGCAAGCGAGCTGTGAGCTATGGGCTGCAGCTTGGCTGCCATAGAGGAGGTGCTGCAGTTAAGCATTGAAAGTGCCTTTTCAAAGGACGATACGATCTTTTGGACTAACTCAGGATTTTCTTCGGAAGATGACCGTTTGAGATTTGCTTGGAGCTGCTTTGCTAGCTTCCTCCCTTGTCTTAGTTCATTTCTAACATTCTTACGTTCCCAGCTCTCCATGTCTCTATTGGAAAAAAAGAAAGAAAGAATTAGATGTACTACCATAAAATCTCGACAATAGGAGATAATGTTTCGTCCAGCAAGTGTGATTGAATACAAGCCAAAAAGTAGCAGGACATTGGCATCTAAGAATAGAAAATTAGTGAACTCGAAGCTGAAAGCATGTAGTAATTTGCACCAGGAATCGAGAATAAGTTATCAAATTAAAATAAAAAGTCCGTAAGGGTTGGAAAATGAAAGAATTAGCAGGACAAGTTTGTCGTATCCAATTTATAGTTGAACGCTCAGAGTTAACAATTTCCAGGCTCAGTTAAACTTGAAATGGTACTCTTACTGTGTCCAGCTATACCTTGATATGAGTTCGGCAGATGGTTTTTACTTCCCTAATGCCGGTTAACAATTCACTAGTAATCAATGAATGGAGGACGAGAGCTTCCAAATGTAGTAAAACTAGGGAAATCAAGTGCTCCACCTGTGTAATTAAATCTTATTAGTCTTCTTTGCATAAAAATTACGTCTCAAATATAAAAATCTAATCCCTGGGAGGATGATTCATCCAACAAAAAGGACCAATCTGGCTTGCATATGTAGGGGATTCGGGTACCAACCTGTTAAATGCTGAGCATCAACCCCCCATGGTTAATTCCCATCTCATTCATAGCCTATCTGCCATGGACTCTCCACACTCCGGTAGGCTTGTTAAAAGCTTTCAAACTTCATGTGAGAAGAAGCGAGAGCCGCCCGCTCACTCCCAAGATCTGCTCCATGAATTTAGTCAAATTAAACAATGAAGAGCAAGTTGCATACGCGCCCATATGTTCTTTGAACTAGGGAAAACCAAACTTTTGTCCGCACGCCATTGTCACTTGTCCATACTTTAATCATTCACGGTTTTCTACCCAATATTTTAATCATCGAAGAAACAAAAGTAGAATTTAAATTCTCTCTTTTTAAAAAAAAATACACTTGCCAAGGCAAATCACAAATGACATTTTAGAGCCAGACTTTGGCTACATCATTTTGGACAGTAGTGTCATTTTCAATTTCATGGCATACAATTGTTGATCACAAGATAACATTTAAGAATATGTAATAACAAGTTCTTTCATTATATATAGCAAAGATAATAATCTATCTATTTACAAAGACATGAAAAGTGAGTCATGAGATTCAAGTGGTGTATGGGCATTCCAGATTAGAGCCAAAAAATCTCTTGCATCTCCTGAGTCAACGGTCCATCATCTGCGAGTAGACATATGTAAGTTTTCTGTTAGTAGATTACACAATTCATCAAAATATAGTTTGAAACATAGATCTTTGTCGGCTGCTTTTGAGAATGCTTCGGGACAGTACAAGACCAAGTAGTTTATGTATTTGTCGTTTCAATCAAAGTTGATTGATTGTGTTTTGATCTTTGAACCTTAGCTAGATTTTTCTTCTTTCGTTCAACTAGTTTGAAACTCTCAAGTAAACCCATTGAATTTTATTAATTACAAAAAGAGTCAAGGGAAGAACCTCCCCTCTAGATGAGGGGAGTCCCTCTTCTCCTTGTCTGCTCACAGCAACCCAAGGAACACAACAGATATTTCTTCCTTACAACATCCACACCCTGTATACTCAGAATCTTGAAACAGAAAAATAACCCTGTTTCTCCCCTGCCCAGATACAAGCAGAGCTCCCCAAAGACCCAGTTCATAACAGACCCTTTTACAACCAGCACAACACCCCACCAGAAACAAGACACAAAAAACACATAAGAGTATAGGCCCACAGATTGTTGCATGAAGCTCTTTTCATGACTTGAAGTCGACAGCAAATAAAAGGTTAAAAATTTGATATATGTGTTTTCAAATGTTGGAACAAATATAATTGGATTGTGAGGGTTGGAATGAATCTGGAGAGCCATTTCTACTTCCCTTTTCTTGGTAAGATTTCGGGTTTATGCATGAAGCTTTGAACCCTCCTCTAGATAATGTAGTTAGCATTGAATGGTGCATTGAGAAAGGTAGATTGGCAAGTTATGATGAGATGATCAGCTTATTTGGAGTTTAACAATTCCCGGTGTTCAGCACGCAGCTGTTTTTTTTTTTTTTTTTTTGAAGTAAAAAGTGTTATTTATCCAAAAGAAAAGGAAAAAATCCTGTTACAAAGATACAAAAATAGGAGAATAGACAGAACCATTACATAAAGAAATCAATCAATTTTTCTAAAAAGAAACAGGAGTATTTTGGCTGCAAAATCTTAGCCTGATCACTTCAGAAATTAAAACAGGCCATCATGGAGGGATCACGAACAATTAACCTCATTTTGGTTTTTTGTTGGCTGTGAAAGCGAAAACAACCCTCTGATTCTTGACTGTTTGGAATACAAGGTAAATAGATATATGCGATACTGCTATACTGGCAATGATGATTCTACAGTTCATGATGTCCTTCCTAAAACTGATGCATTGGAATTGATCGGTCACAACAACATCAAATGTCTATCAGACTTCATGAATGTTGCCAGCCTGAACCATGTTCGCAGTTGTCTGATTGAGAGATGCGATAAAATCACAAGTATTATAGATGCCGAAAGGGAAGGAGAAATAGACATTCTACCGATCTTGGAACAGTTACATTTAAGGAATTTGCTCCTTCTGAATAGTATTTTCGAAGGCCCCATTTCAGGAAAAAGCTTGTCAAAACTACATCCTATTGTAGTGAAGTATTGTCCAATGTTGACAAAGCTATTTTCCAATGGGGTGATTCAACAGCTCTCAAAACTCAAAAAATTGGTAATGGAAAGTTGCTTCTAGATAGAAAAGTTGATTGAGCTTCCAAGTCTAGAGATTTTGGAACTGGTTGACATGCCGAAATTAAGAACTATATCTGCGGATGAGTGATTGGCATGGCCCCAGTTAAAGGTGCTTAAGATATTTGGATGTCCCAAGGTGAAATCACTACCTTTCAGTAAAAACAATGCAACAGAGCTAAAATTAATAGAAGGAGAACAAATATGGTGGGAAGCATTGTAGTGGCAAGACAGTGAGGTTAGAAACCCACCTTCAATCCTTCTGCAGCCTCAGGTGAATGTTTCTTCTGGTTATTCTAGTTTGCACTGTTGTAATGATAACAATTAAGAACAACATAAGATTTTAACTGCTTTAGTTTGAGTGGATGTTGTAGCTTCGTAGTGTTAACAGCTGTTGGATTTGGAGATTCCTCAATATTTTTTTAGCCAAGGACATATTGTTGGACTTTGTGTTTGATTTTAGTTTTTAACAGGTGCTATTGATGCTTTTCCTAGTCGTACAGGTATAAGCAAGCTCGCCCCCAAACTATCAAATTGATGTAAATTCCAACCAGATATAATCCTCGACTCTCTCCAAATCAAAATTTTGTCCTCTTTGATTTTGACATAATTTGAGGCAAAAAGCAAAAGGAAATGAAATGGCAAAATTCCATAAAACATGAAACTACAGAAATTGATTCCTAAAAAGAAAGTATTTTTGCTACTAAATATACAAAGATTGAATTGAATATTTCATTCAACTATTTTACTGTAACATTCAACTAAATATACTAAACATATAACTATGATATTAAGTTACTTGCGTGTTAAGTTATGAAAGATTATTTCTATTATTATCTTTTTTTAATTATCTTTTACTTTATTTGTATTATAAATAAGTTTAAATTAAATTACTTTCTTATTTAATTTATTTAAAAAATATAATAATCTTACATAAAAAAAGTAAAAAGCTCTCTTCCTTACGAATAGTTATATAAAATCCTATTAAGTTAATTATTAGACACATCTAAGTTGAGAATTAATAAAAAAAAAATTTTAAATAAACAGAAGTGTTTATTTTCTTTTTCAGAAAATAAATGAGATTTTAACTATTATTTACCTTAGTGGGATTGATGTCTTCACAACGTCTTAGTGCATTGAGAAAGGTAGATTGGCAAGTTATGGTGAGATGATCAGCTTATTTGGAGTTTAACAATTGCTGGTGTTGAGCTTGCACTTGATTTTTTTTTTTCTAAGTAAAAGTTTTATTTATCCAAAAGAAAAGGAAACAACATCTTGTTACAAAGATAAAAAAAAATAAGAGAATAGACAGACCCATTATCTGCAGAACTTTCTTCAAACAGTTGGTATCCATTATTTTAACTGGACTAGCAATTAAACAAATACGAAAAAATAAGAAAAGAACAAATTACAGAATCTGACTTGTATATTTTTTCCCTCCAAACAGTTTAAATATAAGCAGACATCTGATTTGGTTACAATTACAAAAAAATCTGATTTTTTTTTAATTTGAATGCCAGTTGCAGCGTCGAAGTTATAATGGCTGAATTGCTAAATGATTTGGTAAAAGATGGGGTAAAAGGAGTTTTGGACTACGCTGTGGGGAAGCGTAGTTCATGGAATAGCATAATGATAATATCAGCATGTTGAAAACTGCTGCAGCAAAGCTCAAGGCAAAAAGGAACGACAATGAGAGGACAGTGGAACAATACGGAACAAAAACAACTTCCATAAGCTACAACACGTGGCCTACTGAAGTTGTGAAGACTCTAAAAGAAAGTGGAAAATTTACAAGCTGAGTATGAAACGGAAGGGTCCTCACTTTCTATGTGGCTGTCAGATTATAGTGACATGATCTGCTATGTGTGTTTCCATAACTGCTTGAGTGATTGGGCATGCTTTTGACTGTGTTTACTGCTATGTTGCTGGTGCAGATCACTTTTTGCATAATAAGGCCAATAGCTTTTTGGGTTGTTTTGCTTGAGTATGGATTTGCAAGAGGGAGAAACATCCAAAATGGCCATGTTTCTCACTCTTGCTCTCCCTTCGCCCTTTTTGGCTGTTAAGGGTGGCTGTAACTTCTTTGAGTCTTGCTTATATCAAATTTTGTAGTTGTATAGCATTTTGTTTTCAGCTGGCTTTTTTGTATGCCAAGCTTCAGGAAGGGCACCTGGACCAAGTCTCTCCTAGTCCTTTCCATTTTGTGTACATCGGGGATTTCACCCTGATTTAATGGAAATACTTTTAATCTTAAAAAAAAAAATTATAGTGACAAGGTCATTACTATGTGCAAGAAAGTTGAGAAACTTGTGAAAGAGGGAGCATTTAAAAGAGGATTTTTGGTAGAGAAGCCTCCAGAAAAAACTGTGAAGTTGAATGCACCAGACCTTGAAGGATTTGCCACCCTTCAAAGATCATTACAAGAAATACTAGAGTTGCTAAGAAGCGATAAACTAAAAGAAATCGAAATTTTTGGCACAGAGGGAGTTGGGAAAACAACAATACTGAAGAACTTGAATAACCATGAAGAAGTTGCCAAAATGTTTGATGTAGTCATTTGGATAAATGTTTCAAGGGAGAGGAATGATGAGAAACTGCAACTGAACATTGCACAGCGACTTAAACTGAAGGCGGAACGTGCTACGTGCTCTGGTGAACTTGCGAGGATCATATCAGAATATATGAAGCATAAGAAGTATTTGCTGCTTCTGAATGAGGTCATGGACTCCATTGATTTGCAGCAGATTGGAATCTCAGATATGGTAATGGTAGCAAAGTGGTATTGACTACTGAATTTCGTCATGTTTGTTCGCCAATGACAGATAGAATGGTCAAAATGGATAAATTATCTTCAGATGAGGCATGGAGAATGTTTCAACAGATAGCAGTTGAGAAAATCGATCTCCCTGATGTTGAACCAGTTGCTCGGCTGGTAGTTGATGAGTGTGATCGACTCCCACTTGTGATCAGAACAGTGGCAAGTTCCTTCAAATTAAAGGACAGTGATTCTGAATGGAGAAATGGATTGAGCGAACTTGAAAAATGGCCAAAAATTGAGATCCCAGGTTTAACAAAAATGTATGCAGCACTCAAGTTTTGTTATGACGAGCTGAAGGATGAGAAGAAAAAGAAATGCTTTCTGTATGGTGCATTATATCCAGCTGATAGCAAGATATATACAGATTATTTACTGGAGTGTTGGGCGGCTGAAGGACTTCTTGGCAATATTGATGACGGGAGGAGTCTTCGGGATGCAAGAGATAAAGGATATGACATATTGGGACATCTAACCAATGTGGCAATGTGTCATTGCGAGAGAAAGGTGAAAGAATGATTTATGTTCAAGTGAACAATAGTGTCAGACAATTTGCCTTTTACATTTCCTCACAAGACCCTGATTGCAAATTTTTTGCTCCAAAAGGTGAAGCTTAACCTTATACCCACAGGCTGAAAGATTGGCAACAGGCAAAAAAGATCTCTATGATTAAAGGAAAACTGCATGACTTGCCAGAAAGTCCAAACTGCAACAAACTTTTGTCTCTATTACTACAAAAAAACCCCGATTTGGTCACAATTCCACCATCATTTTTTAAGAACATGCAGAAGCTCCTTGTTTTGGACTTGTACCAAACAGGAATTGCATCACTACCGTCGTCTGTATCAAAGTTGATTAGACTTAAGGCACTTTTCTTAAATGATTGCCCCAACGTAACAAAGTTGCCTCCCCAAGTTGCAGAACTTCGTTTTCTTGAGGTGCTTGACATTAGAGGCTGCAAGATAATATTCATACCTCCTGTTATTGGAAAATTAGTTTACCTGAGGTGCTTGCGGATGTCATACCATAAATGCAGCAATACAGAAGACTATCCTGATATGGAAATTGATTACAAGGTGATTTCAAGACTTCTAAGATTGGAGGAACTGATGATTGATGTGACCTCCTATGGCCATTGGTGCATTGATGTTGCAAAAAGAGTCGTTCAGGAGGTGGCTTTCTTGAAGAATTTAACTACTGTTAGAGTAAGCTTTCCACGACCAGAGATCCTCAAAATGTTAATTAAAAACAGGCCATCATGGAGGGATCGCGAACAATTAACCTCATTTTGGTTTTTTGTTGGCTGTGAAAGAAACAACAACCCTCTGATTCTTGATTGTTTGGAATACAAGGTAAATAGATATATGAGATACTGCTATCCTGGCAATGATGATTCTACAGTTCGTGATGTCCTTCCTAAAACTGATGCATTGGAATTGATCGGTCACAACAACATCAAATGTCTATCAGACTTCATGAATGCTGCCAGCCAGAACCATGTTCGGGGTTGTCTGATTGAGCGATGCAATAAAATCACAAGCATTATAGATGCCGAAAAGGAAGGAGAAATGGACATTCTAACGATCTTGGAACAGTTACATTTAAGGAATTTGCTCCTTCTGAAGAGTATTTTCTAAGGCCCCACTTCAGGAAAAAGCTTGTCAAAACTACATACTATTGTAGTAAAGAGTTGTCCAATGTTGACAAAGATATTTTCCAACGGGGAGATTCAACAGCTCTCAAAACTCAAAAAATTGGTGATGGAAAGCTGCTTCGAGATAGAAAAGTTGACTGAGCTTCCAAATCTAGAGACTTTGGAACTGGTTGACATGCCGAAATTAAGAATTATATCTGCGGATGAGTCATCGGCGTGGCCCCATTTAAAGGTGCTTAAGATATTTGGATGTCCCGAGGTGAAATCACTACCCTTCCGTGAACACAATGCAACAGAGCTAAAATTAATAGAAGGAGAACGAATACGGTGGGAAGCACTACAGTGGAGAGACAGTGAGGTTAGAGACCACCTTCAATCCTTCTGTTGCCTCAGGTGAATGTTTCTTTGGTTATTCAAGTTTGCATTGCTGTAATGAGAATAATTAAGAACAACAAAAGATTTGCACTGCTTTGGTTTGAATGATGTTGTAGATTCCTCATACTAGTTACCTTTTACTATAGCACAAAGAAAAACTTTGGACATAAGCCTAAAATTTGCACTGCCTTAACTCTAGGTCCCAAACAAATTTTTATTTGCTGCTTTAACTCTAGGTTGCTTCGAGGATACGTCAATATGCTTGAAATTTTATAAAGCAATTGGTTCAAAATCCTCACAGAGTTTCAGTTTTTTTCATTCAAAGAACAGAGATTGCAAGAGGACAAAAAATGATGCAAAAGCTCTTTATCACAATTTCAACATAATCAGAATAAAACTTGACAGGGATTATAGCAAACAACTAATTCTTGAAATACCCGCCAATGTTCTGGCATTGAACCCTTAACGTGATGATATACATGTTAGAAATGTATCTCTCAGAAATCCAATAAAAGGTTTAATATCAGGAAAAAACAAAAGGTGCATACACTATCGGCAAGCTACGCCTGCAGCTGCCTACTCAGACAAAATAAACTATCATCCATGTTGGTGTGAGGTTTTGACCTTCAATTTATTCAAAATCCGAGCCACCAATGTAAACTGTCATGGTTCCACATTTAGCTCTTGGACTCCTGGAAATACAGTTTTGTCCAAGACTAATCACTTAAATCATGAGAAGTATAGTCTGAAGAACATAGAGAAATCTGACAAAAAACAAAAGAACAGAAGTGCCCAGTGGTTCTTATTACTGTTTTTGTTGATTCTTTTTTTTCTTTTTTTTTTTTTNTTTTTTTTTTTTTTTTTGTGGGGGGGGGGGGGGGGGGTGGTGGGTTGTGGGGAGGTGTGGGGTTAGGGGAGTCAGATATTAGCCTTTCGTGAATTGCTCATCCTCCATTATTAAGCCCATTATCTGCTTATTTACTTGTACTACTTGGATGACAAATAAAAGGACACCTTCTTAATTTAAAAGAAATTACCTGGCTGTTGCCCAGCGCCCTCACATCTCTCTCCTTGTTTAAGTTGAAGCTTGGTGCATAATTCCCTCCTCGGCCAATTGCGCCTTCACATCTCTCTCCTTAATAAGTGGGGAAAAGATACTATGCAGATAATCCAGCCGGTTCCCCCACTCTGAGTTCTTCCACTCCAATGCTTCCCACCAGCGACTTTCTCCTTTGATCATCTTCAAATTTTCACTTGAAATTTCCATCGCAGAAAGACTCTTAAGCTTCGGGCAATTGTAAAAGCCTACTTTTTCCAGCTCTGGAGCAATGCACAAGCCACTAGAAATGCTAACAAGATTTGGCACGTAAAGCAGTGATATTCTTTTCAAGCTTGGAAGAAAGCAATTTGGTTGTGGTGCTGAGTTGCTGGATGCATGACCTATTAGGCTCACAAGACTGGTCAGTTGAGGGCAGTGTTCAACAATGAGCTCTTCTAAATTGGCAAGATTAGCAACCAAATCTGGCGAGAAAATGATACTCAATTTGGGGCATTTATGAAGTGCAAGGAACTTCAGGCTAGCTAGGCAGTGCTTATGAACAGGCCCCCTCCAAATGCTCACTAAATTCTTCAGGTAATATATAGTCAAGTCTTGTAGGTTTCCAAGTGCATCAGTCTGCTCTTCAGGAAACTCTGCACAATCAATGATGGTTTGGACTTCATTACATTCAGTCAATAAGCAAAATTTTAGCTGCCTGGTATTTTCAATTCCAAAATCCGACAAACTCCTAGCTGTAGCATGACCTTCCAGGAAAAATGCTGTGCTGTGGTTGACTGCCATTCTCATTTCAGCTGGGATATCCTTGCCTTTGACAAACTTCAAGCATTTGTCGCCCTTATTGAAGTAAGCTTCTACTTCTTCTGGTACTCGAGATATGACCTGCTGTTTGTGATAACCAACAGTAAATCTGACACGTGGCAAGGGGTAATGGAGCAATGATGTGCTACCTGTTCTTCGTTTCCACAATATTTCGATGTTTGGCAGGTACAAATTAAGCTGTAATAAAGTTTTCAGGTCGCAAGCTTCCTCAATAATTGCTTTCACAGTAGCATTCCAGCGTTCATCATCTGGATCAACATCAATGCTTAATTCAGTTAATTCAGAGAGACCTGATATTGTTCCAGGGGGAATTATTGTATCTTGCCGCAACCTTGTTTTGCTACAGTTCATATATCCATAGAATGAGACCCTCAAAATTTTTAATTTGGAAAGATGTCCAATCTCTGCTGGGAGATCTATAATCTGAGTTTCGTCAAGGTCGAGCTTCTCAAGATTCTTCAGTTCTCCAACATGCCTAGGGAGTCGTATTAAGAGTTCACAGCCTTTCAAAAGGAGTTCTCGAAGGTTAACCAAACTCGAAATTGACTCTGGCAAAGATTTTATACTGGTATGTGATAAGTCTAGGATTTGAAGCAAAGGCATGTGCTTGAAGAAACAAGATGGGATAGCCATGAGATCCAAGTTATTCTGAAGGTACAATGCAATTAGTGAGGGTGACTTTGGAGATTCTGGTAGGTCAGATAATTTATTATCCATCAAATGGATCACTTTGGCATCCCATTCCTCTTCTTCTGGTGGTTTAATCAATCTCGCCCCGCCTAGCATAAGATATAATGGATGCATTTGAAGAATTAGTGGGTTTACTAATACATCATAGATCTCTCTTCGCAGTTGGACGTGATTTAATTCCACAATATTAAGCAGGAATGTATCAACAAGATTTTGGATAATGTTGGTACCTTCATCATAGGTATCTACCAGACAATCTTGGATCCAATGTTGTATTAGTGAGACTCTGTCAATTTTCTCTCCCTTGGGATACCAAGTACAAAGCTTAATGCAATGTCTTGTTTTATTGTTAATACGCTCCCAAATGAACGCTAATGCATTAATCAGGACATTGTCTATATCTTCTATCTGAGATGGAGGTAGCATCGTCAATCTTTTAAAAGCAAGTTCCCACAAGTTGACATTATCAACAACTTTCTTCAAGGACCTGGCCATTAGAATGACGGCGAGGAGATTGCCACGGCATTCTTTCACCAAACTTGCTGCTATCTGTTGGATACTAGGAGAAAGCAAACCTTCACCCACAATCCTACAAAACAATTTCCATGACAACAAATGATCCTCCATTCTTATCTCCATGTCTGCTGCCATTTCAGAAGTAAAGATTATGAACCTTGAATCACTATGTTTATGGTCAACCAACTTGTTAAGGTTTATCGAAAATGGGAGTGTAGAGTGATCCAGGTTCATGTTCTTGTCATAATCATCCTCTGTAAGCAATAAAATTCCTAGGGAGCACAAGTTGTCAAAATATTTATGTGTAAGGTGAACAGGATCAACGCATCCACCTAGCCAAATACCCTTCCGCAGGTGAAAGACACCATGAACATTTGCCCCACTTTGATCTTCTGACACAGTGAATACAATGATATATCCAAAATCGGAACCTATATCTTGGTGCTGCTTTATTGCTTCTAGCACCCTTTTCTTATCTCTTCCACTGATTGTAATACACCAGATATATTCTTTGTTTATACATTTTACGATCTGACAAACAGCTAAATAAATTGCCAAGTCAAATATTTCTTCTGGTGCATTCAGTGTTCCTTTGGCTGACAACTCAGTATCTTCTACCAGAGTTTTACATTTTGCAGGCATTGGCTGCAATTGTTTTTCAGCTTCTATTGCTGCCCCTTCACTGTTACTTGGTGAACCTCTAGATTTTGATGTCTTTCCGCTAATTATATTGTGTTTCACTTCCAACAGGGGTTTTAAATCAGCTTCTGTAGGCCTATATAGGTCCTCAACCAAGTCTACCGGTAAAACTCCCTCAATATCATTCATCAAGGGAACATCCAGCAACTTCTGCACACGTCCAGAAAGTTTGTGTAGCATAGTGATTCCTGGCAAATGTTTCGCTACCTCTACACCAAATAAAATCTTTTCTGTTGATTTCACATGTCTCATGATTGCCACTACATCACTAATCCATTTATCTGTTTCAGATTTGTCAATCATAATCATAGGATAAGATGAAAGTAAGAGTAGCACATCCTTCTTCCTGTTCAGCACTTTCCAATTCTTCCTCACTTCATTTTCATGAAAGTTTACCCACATTGGATATGACTCAAATGATTTCTCAGGAAACACATTCAGGTTGAGCCCTAAATTTGGAACCTCACTTGTCAGCTCGGTTGACGAAATGCAAGTTTGATTGTCAGGACTGTGTACACTTGACTGAAGATTAGATTGTGAATCCTTTTTGTCATCTCCATAGGCGCCAAGTACAGTATCCAAAGGCTGCAAACATACATGAAAAATACTTATATCACTAGAATATCAGTATCTAAATTAATTTAATCTATCTAAGAAAGACCTTAATCTAAATGGAACATGATAAAAAGTAGGTTTTGTACAGCTAGTGTGCAAGTGTGTCCTCCATAGTAAGTAACCCAGGCAATCGTTGGATCTTTATCCTCTCTTTGGACTTGCTTTATAGCCTTACAGCCTTGGCTGTGTCGATGTTCACACCTGTAGTACTTTCTGTAAGACAGAGAAGAAAGGTTATTTCATGTTTAAAGCTCAGTGAATTTTGAAATTTGTTTCATCAAAAATAGGATATATGAAATACATCTACATGGCATGTCTTTGGGACACTAGCTCTCAAGGAAATGGGAGTTATTATCAAATATACACAATTGTCTAGAACAGTTATTCTACATTAAATCCAGAAAAAAATATTAAATCATGCCATTGGTTAGGCACCAAGGTGCTGCACTAGCATGCAGTCAAGAATGCTCATACTGATAAAACATCTTTTGCTTGGAACAGATAATAATGGAACTGCAGAGGAGTAAAAGTCCAGTTTAAGCTGTCCACATAGAGTTGGTTTTTGGCCTACATTGATTTTATGTGATAATGTTTCAGCAATTTTTTTTTTTTTTTTTTTTTTTTTTTTTTTTTTTTTTTTTTTTTTTTTTTTTACTGAAGGTCTCAAGTGTTACTCTAAAGCAATGCATTCTGAAGGGATATACGAAAATGGCTTCAAGAAAGACATGATAAGGAAGGAAGAAATATCTTCTCCATATACCAAAAAAGAAAAGTGTGAACTTTAACTCTCAAAAGAATAAACTGATTAACCTATAACCCTAAATAACACACTTAATGGCTTTATGAAGAAAAAATAACAACTAAACGGAGCGGTCTGAGCCTTAATTAAAGCATCAATTGCATCTTGCTTTTAATAATATGCGCTAAAAGAGGAAAGTGTCTCTACCTTGGAAATCTTGCATTAAGAATAACTTTCTGTCCATATTTCCTCCAATTGTAACCATCAGGAGGAAGTTCCCCTAGGACCGTACCAGAGTGAACCAATACTGTCCTCCTCTCCCTATCCTTCCTGCAACATGAAATTGTTTTGTTCAAACCAATTTAAGATAAAAGGTTAATTGAGGCCTTCTCTTTGCAATGTAATTTTTTTTTTTTTGATTAGTTGGCAATGTATTATTATAAATTGCTCATATGCCCTTATATATACCTTTTGCTGGAGCCCTCATTGACTTTGAGCTCCTGCTCCTTGAAATTATAGTCAGAGTCCTCACTTGGGAGGCTTTCGCCAAGAGAATGCGAGGATTTGGGCTTTTTAAACTCAACTTCTGTGGGTTGCGACTTACCTGCAGAACTATAGTTAAAGCACAAAATTGGTTTAGTTGTCCCTTTTATATCATCATAAATTGCCCATATGCCTGTTATACACACCTTTTCTTGGAAGCATCGCTGACTGTGAGCTTTTGCTTCTCCAAGTTATAGTCAGACAAGGACTTAAACATTGCGATTGCAAGTCCTGCAGGCTTTGTCTCATCTTTCACACTGCAACTATTTAATTGACCACAAATTATCGGTTCAGATTTCCTTTTAATTATCATCACAAATTACCCATAAATATATACAGCATACCTTTTGTTGAAGGTTTCATTGACTTTGAGCTCTTGCTCCTCCTTGAAATCATAGTCAGAGTCCTTACTTGGGAGGCTTTCGCCAAGATAATGCGAGGATTTGGGCTTTTTAAACTCAACTTCTGTGGGTTGTAACTCACCTGCAGCACTATAGTTAAGCACAAAATTGGTTTAGTTGTCCCTTTTATATCATCATAAATTGCCCATATGCCTGTTATACACACCTTTTCTTGGAAGCATCGCTGACTGTGAGCTTTTGCTTCTCCAAGTTATAGTCAGACAAGGACTTAAACATTGCGATTGCAAGTCCTGCAGGCTTTGTCTCATCTTTCACACTGCAACTATTTAATTGACCACAAATTATCGGTTCAGATTTCCTTTTAATTATCATCACAAATTACCCATAAATATATACAGCATACCTTTTGTTGAAGGTTTCATTGACTTTGAGCTCTTGCTCCTCCTTGAAATCATAGTCAGAGTCCTTACTTGGGAGGCTTTCGCCAAGATAATGCGAGGATTTGGGCTTTTTAAACTCAACTTCTGTGGGTTGTAACTCACCTGCAGCACTATAGTAAAGCACAAAATTGGTTTAGTTGTCCCTTTTATATCATCATAAATTGCCCATATGCCTGTTATACACACCTTTTCTTGGAAGCATCGCTGACTGTGAGCTTTTGCTTCTCCAAGTTATAGTCAGACAAGGACTTAAACATTGCGATTGCAAGTCCTGCAGGCTTTGTCTCATCTTTCACACTGCAACTATTTAATTGACCACAAATTATCGGTTCAGATTTCCTTTTAATTATCATCACAAATTACCCATAAATATATACAGCATACCTTTTGTTGAAGGTTTCATTGACTTTGAGCTCTTGCTCCTCTTTGAAATCATAGTCAGAGTCCTTACTTGGGAGGCTTTCGCCAAGATAATGCGAGGATTTGGGCTTTTTAAACTCAACTTCTGTGGGTAGTAACTCACCTGCAGAACTATAGTTAAAGCACAAAATTGGTTTAGTTGTCCCTTTTATATCATCATAAATTGCCCATATGCCTGTTATACACACCTTTTCTTGGAAGCATCACTGACTGTGAGCTTTTGCTCCTCCAAGTTATAGCCAGACAAGGACTTACACATTATGTTTGCAAGTCCCGCAGGCTTTGACTCATCTTTCACACTGCAACTATTTGATTGACCATATATGATGTCTGCCGACATCATTCTCGCCTCCGACGCCCGCGATAAGAACGTCCCCCCTGCTACGGCGGGCGAAAAGAATGTTCCCGCCGCCACCGCTGGCAACGTCTCCGACGCAGGAGAAAGTATCCCTGGCGGTGCTCGAATCAAACCCTCTTTCATCCCACCTTCACCCGCGACCCCCACGTCCCCTATTTTCTCTCTCCAGCTAGGATTCCCCTTTGTCGTCCCTGCCAACCTCGCCGCCGGCGATAAGAACGTCCCCCCTGGCGTACGAACGGGGGAAAAGAATCCCACCGCCACCTCTGGCAACGTCTCCGGCGGCGGAGAAAGTATCCCTGGCAGTGCTCGAATCAAACCCTCTTCCATCGCACCTTCACCCGCGACCCCCACGTCCCCTATTTTCTCTCTCGAGCTAGAACTCGCCTTTTCCGTCGCTGCCAACCTCGCCGCCCGGTAGACGTCGCCGTCTCCGGAGAAGGTACCGGATGAAAGTCCGGTGTAGCGTTGCACGATAGACATGAAATCGGATTCTTCAGCGTGGATGACTTTTGGTGAGACGGCGTAGATGATTACTGGCTCGGGACGGCGTTGGTCTGCTGCTGCTGCTGCGGGACCAGCGGCGTGGGATGGTGGGTGAGGTGGTTTTTTGATTTTATGGGAGTCTTTGCTGACCTTTAGAGGGGGTGGGCGTGGACCTTGGATTTGTAGCTGACGCTTTGACGGTGGCTCCCCGGCGTGAAATTGAGAGTCCATGATCGACGATGCTGCTGATGAAGAAAGGTCCTTTCGGGGATAGAGAAGGGAAAGAGAGGAGCAGAAATTTTTGGGTAGATGATGACATGAACCGCCTTGAACACTTTCGGGCAAATTATTTGACTTTGAAAAACAGAAAGAAAAGCTAAGTCAATGCAAATATTATTGCCTATTTTTGCAAAATCAGTTCCAATATTTCTCCAATAATTATTTATTATAACAATCGTTTCTAATATTATTTTATATATCTTATTTCCGGCGGCAGCTTTTTTGTATATTTATTTATTTATCATAAACATTTGTTGGCTTTAATTCGGCTGCCTCACTGCACTCAAGCATAAATTGGTTTAGTTTTCCCTTTTATAGATCATCTTAAGTACTCCTGCCAAGTACTCTTTTCATGAAAATTAAAATTAAAGTTTTGATTTTGAAATATTTTATATTAAAATTTTTAAAAATTATAAAGTAAATATTTAATATTTTTAATAGAAAAAATAAATTAGAAATATGAAATATATTATATGACATTTAAAAAATTAGATAAAAAAAGAAATAGAGAAAGTACTTTTTTATTGATATCGTAGTTTACTTTGAACTCCTGCTCCTTGAATCCATAGTCAGAGTCCGTATCGCTTTCATAAAAAGGAGAGGAAACATACCCGTCAAAGGCTTCCAAATTCCCCGTACTTGAGGAGTCCATACTTGAGAAGCTTCCACTAAAAGGAGGCGGGAATTTAGACATTCCAGTTGCAAGTCCTTTAGGCTGTGACTCAGTTACTTCACTGCAATTAAGCATAAATTGGTTTAGGTTTCCATCTTATGTCATCATAAATTTCCCATATGTCTACATGTACCTTTTCATGAAGAAATCTTAAACTTTGAATTCTTGCTCCATGATATCATGGTCAGAGTCCTTACTCTGGTGACTTCCATCACGAGCAAGCGAGCCGTGAGCTATGGGCTGCAGCTTGGCTGCCATAGAGGAGGTGCTGCAGTTAAGCCTTGAAAGTGCCTTTTGCAAAGGAAGATACGATCTTTTGGACTAACTCAGGATTTTCTTAGGAAGATGACTGTTTGAGATTTGCTTGGAGCTGCTTTGCTAGCTTCCTTCCTTGTCTTAGTTCATTTCTAACATTCTTACGTTCCCAGCTCTCCATGTCTCTATTGGAAAAAAAAAAAAAAAGAAAGAAAGAATTAGATGTACTACCATAAAATCTCGACAATAGGAGATAAGGTTTCGTCCAGCAAGTGTGATTGAATACAAGCCAAAAAGTAGCAGGACATTGGCATCTAAGAATAGAAAATTAGTGAATTCGAAGCTGAAAGCATGTAGTAATTTGCACCAGGAATCGAGAATAAGTTGTCAAATTAAAAAAAAAAAGTCCGTAAGGGTTGGAAAATGAAAGAATTAGCAGGAAAAGTTTGTCGTATCCAATTTATAGTTGAGCGCTCAGAGTTAACAATTTCCAGGCTCAGTTAAACTTGAAATTGTACTCTTACTGTGTCCAGCTATACCTTGATACGAGTTTGGCAGATGGTTTTTACTTCCCTAATGCCGGTTAACAATTCACTAGTAATCAATGAATGGAGGACGAGAGCTTCCAAATGTAGTAAAACTTGGGAAATCAAGTGCTCCACCTGTGTAATTAAATCTTATTAGTCTTCTTTGCATAAAAATTACGTCTCAAATATAAAAATCTAATCCCTGGGAGGATGATTCATCCAACAAAAAGGACCAATCTGGCTTGCATATGTAGGGGATTCGGGTACCAACCTGTTAAATGCTGAGCATCAACCCCCCATGATTAATTCCCATCTCATCAATAGCCTATCTGCCATGGACTCTTCCACACTCCGGTAGCGTTGTTGAAAGCTTTCAAACTTCATGTGAGAAGAAGCGAGAGCCGCCCGCTCACTCCCAAGATCTGCTCCATGAATTTAGTCAAATGAAACAATGAAGAGCAAGTTGAAGAAACGCCCATATGTTCTTTGAACTAGCGAAAACCAAACTTTGGTCGGCACGCCCTTGTCCCTTGTCACAATATTTTAATCTCTTACTTAAAAAGCAAAATTTACTTCACTGAACCCTAAATTTTCCTCTGTCTCTTCATGGAGGCGGATCCGGCAGGGGAGCCTCCTTCACTGGCTGGTTTTCGTGAATCCTTACCAAACGAGAAAGCACGATATAAACGAGTTCGGTCAAGCATCGAAGAAACCGTTGATAGATCTGGGCAGAATACTGAAACTGGGCACATTTCACACTCAGAACTAGAAGAGAATGCGAACTTCTCCTATCGCAATATGCTTGTTAGAGATAGCCATGTTACCGGACTAGAGAATGATAATACTGAGGAGGATGGAGAGTTTATTTATGAAACTGATTCTAATGATGAAACCATAGACCAGGCACCAGAGGGACCCTCTATTCGATTGACTAAGGAGGAAAAGAAATGCATCCGTCAGCCTTGGAAGCATACCCTGATTGTGAAGCTGCTAGGTCATGACATCAGTTGTACTTATCTATGCAACAGAATCAGGCAATTATGGTCATTACAAGGAGAGTTTCAATCGTTAAACTTGGACAGTGGGTATTACTGCGTTCGGTTCAACAACAAATCGGATTATTTTTATGTTCTCACTGATGGGCCATGGATCATTGCAGGACATTATCTCACCATTAGACGTTGGTCTCCAGGATTTAGATCAGAAGAAGGAACTGTGGACTCCGTTGCAGCATGGATCAGATTGCCAGGAATGCCACTAGAGTTCTATGATCAAGTTGTACTAACGAGGATTGGAAATGCAGTAGGCTGAATGGTGGAAACTGATCGCACCACAGTTGATATTTCCGGAGGAAAATTTGCACGGCTGTGTGTCGAGGTGGATCTTCCAAAACCTTTGGTGCCAAAAGTGTTTTTCGGTAGACGTTGGCAGAAAGTTGAGTATGAAGGTATTCGGATGGTGTGCTTTCAATGTGGGAGGTTTGGGCATAACACAGAAGTTTGCACTGCCAAGAATCTGAACTAAGCAACTGAAAATAAAGATAAAGATTTGAATATGGAAGAGCAGAACAACAATTGGAATAAGGAGTATGAAAACCAAAAATTTGGGCCATGGATGATAGCCAGAAAGAATTATAGAAAGCCACCAAGCTCAAGAGTCAAAATAGTAGACAAAGAAGCAACAACACAAAAGACAACTAACACTGGTTCTCGGTTTACAGTTCTTGAAGAAGATCTCTCTGATGTTGATAATGAAGTAGTGGTCCCGGAATCACTGGAACAGAACACAATTGGAAACAATGTGGCAAATACAAAGCAGCAGATGGTGGGGGGTAAAAATAAAGAGGAGTTAAAAAAGAGTCTACAAAGTGTGGTATAGATGTCAAATCGAAACCTAGCCTCATCTAGCACCAAAGGCAAAGGAAAGGTGGCAAGTGCAGTCCGTGTAGTCTATTCGGACCTGCTAAGTAAACAAAATGATGGAACAGGCATAGATCAAGCTGTTAAGAAGAGCAATTTGGCAATGAAGACTCATACTATAGGGCTGGAAGACAAATCTGATATGAACAACCAACCACCTCAAGATAATTTGGTCAATGGTAATACAGTTTGCAATCAAGAGGGGTCAAAGGATCAAGTGGGAGTAGGTGTGAATGGCGTAGCAAGAGAGAAAGAAACCAATAGCATGGAAGATTCTTTTGAAATGGACATTGTTCCTGCTAATGCCGACAGTGATCAAGGAGCAGAGGTGATGGAAGTTATGAAGATATAAATCTGCAAGTTTGATATTTATATCCAACTTGTTAGTTTAATTTATGTTGAAAATATTGAGTTGGAATGTGAGAGGAGTTTCCTCTCGTAGAAGCATTAGGAATATTAGAAGCTTAATCCGTTTCCATAGTTTAAACATTGTAGTTATTTTGGAACCCAGAATTGCAGGGGAAAAGGCCAACTTAATCTATAGAAGAATTGGACTTTCGAAGTATTTTCTAGTTGAGGCGGAAGGATTTTCAGAAGGCATATGGGTGCTATAGGAATCAACAGCTGTGGAAATAGATATTCTGGCATATTCATCTCAGTTAGTTCATATGACAGTTAGGTCAGATAATGATGAATGGCTTTTGATAGCAGTTTATGGTAGTCCGAAGGCAGAAGAACGCAAATGGCTGTGGCATTCTTTGAAACTGTCTAGTGAGATACATGATCTAGCCTGGATGGTTATAGGTGATTTTAACCAAGTTCTTTCGCCAGATGAGAAGACTGGCAAGAATGGCGTCAATGTGGCTCACTATAAACAGATGATTGATTGCTTATGTTCTTGTAATCTATCAGATCTTGGAGCTTTTGGTGCAAAATACACATGGAGTAGGAAATATGATGGCTTCAATTTCACCAGAGAGAGATTAGACAGAGCAGTGGCAAATGACAGATAGAGTACAATGTTTCCTGAAGCCAAAATCTTTAATCTTCCTAGAACTCATTCAAACCATCATCCAGTACTGGTAAATTGTCTAAAAGCATGCCGAAATATCCATTTAGCTAAAACATTCCGCTTCGAAAATGCATGGATGGCCCATCCTGACTTCCAGCAATTTCTCCAAGCACACTAGGATTGTGATGGAGTTATAAATTCCACAAAATTAAGAAAATTGGTAGAAGCATTGAATAAATGGAAGTTCGAGACTTTTGGGGATTTAGCTAAGAAAAAGAAGCGTCTTCTAGCCAGACTAAAAGGAATCCACATACGTTTAGCCCAAGGCCCTAATAACTATCTACAGCATCTAGAAGTGGCGTTAGTAGAGGAGTTTAATCTCATTCTGTATCAAGAGGAAGTCATGTGGCAGTAGAAAGCTAAGCTTGATTAGCTAAAGTATGGAGATTGCAACTCAAAATATTACCATGCAATTGTAGAAGGGAGGCAACGCAAGAAGCAGATTAATACTCTTAAGAGGGATGATAACTCATGGTGTTTGGACAAGAGAGAGCTAACGAAGATGGTGGTGGAATTTTACTCAAACTTCTATTCAGATGATGGTATACGAGTCCGTTTAAACTCTTCTTTGGTTAGGAAGCTTAGTGATGATAAAGTTGAACAGATGGCCAGACCCATTACATTTGAGGAAGTTAAAAAGAGCTTTGTTCGACATGCAACCTAATAAAAGCCCAGGTTTTGATGGATTTCCACCTACTTTCTTTCAGAAGAATTGGGAGACTGTTGGTCATGATTTGGTTAAATTTGTACAACGTGCTTATGAAAATGGTAATTTCCCTGCTGAACTCAATCACACATTGATTACTCTCGTACCAAAAATAGAGAAACCAGAGAAGATATCTCAATTTCGTCCTATTAGTCTGTGCACAATTTCAATGAAATTAATTAGCAATGTTCTAGTTAATAGATTGAGCCTGCTATTAAATGACTTAGTGGGAAAAACATAATGTAGTTTTATTCCAGAGAGGCAAGCGACGGACAATATTATTATGGTTCAAGAAGCTGTTCATACGATGCGAAGATTAAAAAGGAAGAAGGGTGCATTGGCAATCAAGATAGATCTAGAGAAAGCTTATGACAGACTCAAATGGGATTTCATTCAAGAAGTTCTCGAGGAAATTGGTATGCCTTTATCTTGGATCAACATTATTCTGTTCATTGTGAGATCACCAACTTTTGCGATTATTTGGAATAGGATACCAATTGAAACTTTTACTCCCACCAGAGGAATAAGACAAGGCGATCCTCTCTCACCATATCTTTTTGTCTTGTGCTTGGAAAAACTCTCACAGTTGATAAATGAATAAGTCAATCTTGGAAGATGGAAACCATTAGCAGTGACAACCTGGGGTCCTTATTTAACACATGTTTGTTTTGCGGATGACTTGATGCTATTCAAAAAAGCCTCAGTGAATCAAGTTCAAACTATAGTGAGAGTTCTTGATAAATTTTGCTTAGCTTCAAGTCAGAAAGTAAGCCTTGAGAAATCTAGAATGCTAGTGTCTTCCAATGTTCCCCTATCAAGAGCAAGAGCTTTGAGTAATGCTGCGAAAATTCCATTGACCAAGGATTTTGGGAAACACCTAGGCTCCCCAGTCATACATGGTAGAGTTTCGAAAACTACCTACACCGACGTCATCATTAAAGTCAAGGCAAGGCTAGAACACTGGAGCAACAAACAATTATCAATGGCAGGCTGAGTAGCATTGGTACAGTCTGTAACAAGTTCAATAGTTGCTTACTTGATGCAGACTTCTTTTCTACCAGAAAATGTGATTCAAGAGCTTGCAAGGATGAATAGAAACTTTGTATGGGGACATTTTTGTGGTAATAAAAAGAATCATGGTGTAAGCTGGGAGAAACTTTGTTCATCTAAAGAGGAAGAAGGATTGCAACTTAGAAACTTAAGATTTTTAAATTTAGCACTACTGGGGAAACTTGGCTGAAGGTTGTTAATGGATACAAACCATCTATGGGTAGATATCTTACAAAAGAAATATCTGCGAGATGATAATCTCATGACAGTGACTGTTAAGTCATCGGACTCTCATGTATGGAGAAGTATTTTGAAAGCAAGAAATGCTTTAGTGAAAGGCTTGGGGAAGGTTGTCATTAATGGCATTGCAACGAGATTCTGGGTTGATTCTTAGCTCTATTGTGGACCTTTGATTGATTATGCTAATAGGGACATATCAAATATAGAAGCCAGCTTACCAGTTGTAAGCTTTTGTGATGAAAATGGACAATGGAATTTAGAATACCTGAATCAAGCTTTACCTATGCACATTGTTCTACGTATTGCAGCGGTTCTCATTGATCCCAATAGCAAAAAAGATGATGCCACAGTTTGCATACTTACTAGCAACGGGGAGTTCACGGCTAACTCAGCCTACAAATGCCAACAAGTAAGTACTAGTGCCAACTCTAGTTTCTGGAAAATTATTTGGAAGTTGCCTCGTGCTAGGAAAGTCTGTTTATTCATTTGGAAGGTCTTACGCAATTCCTTGCCAACGGGATATTGGCTCTCAAGAAGAAATATAAGCAATATGGATTTGTGTCCTAGATGTGAGAGTCATGAGGAAACCATATTACATGAGGTTAGAGATTGTAGATGCGTAAGGAGCTTGTGGAATCGCCTAAAGCCTTCATTTATCCAATCAAATTTTTATCAGATGGATTTAAACCAGTGGGTGACTTCCAATGTACTTAATACAGCAGAGATTGAAGGCATACCATGGAAAGTTATTTTCATTCATGGAATTTGGCTTTTGTGGTACTGACAGAATTTACAAGTGTTCAATGCATCTTTTGTTTGGCCTAACAATGATTGGCAACAAATCTGGACAAGAGCTAAAGAAGCCTGGGATATCTTAGGGAAACAAGGAAGACGAACCAGGCAGGAAGTGATGATACATTGGACAAAACCATTGCACTTTTTTGTCAAACTTAATGTGGATGGTAGTGCTCGAGGGCAACCAGGTCTCACAACAGCAGGTGGTATTGTCAGAGATGAAAATGATTTCTGGTTAGTTTGGTTTATATACAAAATAGGAATTACTTACTCTCTAGCAGCAGAACTATGGGCTTTATATCAAGGATTAGAAATTTGTTGGAACCAAGGTTATAGAAAGATATTGGTAGAAATTGACTCTTTGTTGGTGCTCCAAAAAATATCAAAAAAATTTCTAACTTGAACCTTTATGCTAATTTACTGTAAAAGATCAAAGGTCTGTTACAGAGAAGTTGAGACTGCTATGTAATTCACGTACATCTTAAAGTTAATCAGTGTACAGATTAGATGGCAACACATCATAATAATTTTTTATTAGGCTTACCATCTAGTATTTTTATTATTTTATTTAGAAATATGTTTGATATTATTTGGTCAAAGATGATGTAATTTTGATTTAAGTTAATATATTTCTTTTATATAAAAAAATTATTGAAGAAAGAAAAGTAGAATTTAAATTCTTTATTTTTTAAAAAAATATACACCGACCAAGGCAAACCACAATTGACATTTTAGCGCCAGGCATTGACTTTGACTACAGTAGTTTGGACAGGACAATGGTGTCATGGCATACAATTATTGATCAGGAGATAACATCTAAGAATAATAGACTATGGCCCGGGCCTCTTTCAACCTCCTTTTCACATGCTTTTTTCTTTCTCTTTCTACCTCTCTTTTTTTTTTATCTTCCACGTGGCTAGAGGAAGCTCATTTGAAACTTCTTGTATGTTACAGATGTAATAACTAGTTCTTGCATTATATCTAGCAAAGACAATAATCTATCTATTTACAAAGACATATGAAAAGTGAGTCATGAGATTCAAGTGGTGTATGGGCATTCCAGATCAGAGCCAAAAAATCTCTTGCATCTCCTGAGTCAACGGTCCATCATCTGCCAGTAGACATATGTAAGTTTTCTGTTAGTAGATTACACAATTCATCAAAATATGGTTTGAAACATAAATCTTTGTCGGGTGCTTTTGAGAATGCTTCGGGACAGTACAAGACCAAGTAGTTTATGTGCTTGTCGTTTCAATCAAAGTTGGTTGATTGATTGATTGATTGTGTTTTGATCTTTGAACCTTAGCTAGATTTTTCTTGTTTCTTTGAACTAGTTTGAAACTCTCAAGTAAACCCGTTGAATTTTATTAATTGCAACAAGAGTCAAGGGAAGAACCTCCCCTCTAGATGAGGGGAGTCCCTCTTCTCCTTGTCTGCTCACAGCAACCCAAGAAACACAACAGATAATTCTTCCTTACAACATCCACACCCTGTAGACTCAGAATCTTGAAACAGGAAAATAACCCTGTTTCTCCCCTGCCCAGATACAAGCAGAGCTCCCCAAAGACCCAGTTCATAACAGACTCTTTTACAACCAGCACAACACCACACCAGAAACAAGACACAAAAAAAACATAAAGAGTATAAGCCCACAGATTGTTGCATGAAACTCTTTTCATGACTTGAAGTCGAGAGCAAATAAAAGGTAAGAAATTTGATATATGTTTTTTTTCTTATGTTGGAACAAATATAATTGGATTGTGACTGTTGGAATGAATCTGGAGAGCCATTTCTACTTCTGTTTTCTGGGTAAGATTTCAGGTTTATGCATGAAGCTTTGAACCCTCCTCTAGATAATGTAGTTAGGATTGAATGGTGCATTGAAAAAGGTAGATTGGCAAGTTATGATGAGATGATCAGCTTATTTGGGGTTTAACAATTGCCGGTGCTCAGCATGCATCTGTTTTTTTTTTTTTTTTGAAGTAAAAAGTTTTATTTATCCAAAAGAAAAGGAAAAAAATCCTGCTACTAAAATACAAAAATAGGAGAATAGACAGAACCATTACACAAAGAAATCAATCAATTTTCCTAAAAAGAAACAGAAATATTTTGGCTGCAAAATCTTAGCCTGATCACTTCAGAAATTTGTGATACTTTCATGCTTTCTTCTATTCTTTCCTTCCAATAAATATGAGCAGGCATCTGATTTTGTCACAATGCTATGTTGCAGCATAGAAGTTACAATGGCTGAATTGGCAAAGGAATTGCTACAAGAAATTGCAAAAGATGGGGCAAAAGGAGCTTTCGACTACCTTATGGGGAAGCATAGTTCATGGAACAACATGGATAATAATTTCGACATGATGATAACTGCTGCAGAAAAGCTCCAGGCAAAAAGGGATGATCATGAGGGGACGGTGGAACAAAATAGAACAAAAACAACCACCAGATGCTACAAAAAGTGGCTTAGCAGCGTTGCAAAGACTCTTCAACAAGTGGAAACATTAAGAGCTGAATATGATAGTGTGCGAGCCTCAGATTGGAGGCACGGCTCAAATTATAGTAGCAAGGCCATTACCATGTGCAAGAAAGTTGAGAGACTTGTGGAAGAGGGAGATTTTCAAGGAGGATTTTTGGTAGATAAGCCTCCAGAAGCCATCTTAAAGTTGAACGCACCAGACCTTGAAGGATTTCCTACCCTCCAAAGATCATTACAAGAAATACTGGAGTTGCTAAGAAGTGATAAACTAAAAGGAATCGGCATTTTTGGCACAGTGGGAGTTGGGAAAACAACAATAATGAAGAACTTGAATAACCACGAAGAAGTTGCCAAAATGTTTGATATAGTCATTTGGGTAAATGTTTCAAGCGAGAGGAATGATGAGAAACTGCAACTGAACATTGCACAGCGACTTAAACTCAAGACGGAAGTTGCTATGTGCCCTGGTGAACTTGCAAATATCATATCAGAAGAGATGAAGGATAAGAAGTATTTGCTGCTCCTAGATGAAGTCATGGACTCCATTGATTTGCAGCAGATTGGAATCCCAGATAATGGAAATGGTAGCAAAGTGGTATTGACTACTGAATTCCGTCATGTTTGTTCGTCAATGACAGAAAGAATGGTCAAAGTGGATCGATTATCTTCAGATGAGGCATGGAGGATGTTTCAACAGATAGCAGCTGAGAAAATAGATCTCCCTGATGTTGAACCAGTTGCTCGGCTGGTAGCAGATGAGTGTGATCGACTCCCACTTGTGATCAGAACAGTGGCAAGTTCCTTTAAATTAAAGGACAGTGATTCTGAATGGAGGAATGGATTGAGAGAACTTGAAAAATGGCCAGAAATTGAGATCCCAGGCTTAACAAACATGCATGCATTCCTTAAGTTCTGTTATCATGAGCTGAAGGATGAGAAGAAAAAGAAATGCTTTCTGTATGGTGCATTATATCCAGCTGATAGCAAGATATATGTTGATCATTTAGTGGAGTGTTGGGCTGCTGAAGGACTACTTGGCACTATTGATGACAGGTGGAAATTTCGAGTTGCACGGGATAAAGGACGTGACATATTGGGGCATCTAGTCAATGTGTCATTGCTAGAGAAAGGTGAGAAAATGATCTATGTTCAAGTGAACAACAGTGTCCGACAAGTTGCCTTATACATTTCCTCACAAGAGCCTGATTGCAAATTCATTGCTTTAAAAGGTGAACATTCATCTTATCCTCAAAATATTACAGATTGGCAAGAGGCAAGAAGGATCTCTATGATTGAAGGAAAACTGCATGAGTTGCCAGAAAGTCCAAATTGCAACAAGCTTTTGTCGCTATTGCTTCAAAGAAATCCCAATTTGGCTACCATCCCACCATCATTTTTTCAGAACATGCAGAAACTTCTAGTTTTGGACTTGTACAGAACAGGAATAGCATCACTGCCATTATCTGTATCAACATTGACTAGACTTAAGGCTCTTTTCTTAAATGATTGCCCCAGCATAACAAAGTTGCCTCCCCAAGTTGCAGAACTTCGTTTTCTTGAGGTGCTTGACATTCGAGGCTGCAAGATAATATTCATACCTCTTCTTATTGGCAAATTAGTTTACCTGAGGTGCTTGCGCATGTCATACCATAAATGCAGCAATACAGAAGACTATCGTGATAAGGAAATTGATTACAAAGTGATTTCAAGTCTTTCAAGATTGGAGGAACTGATGATTGATGTGACCCCCTATGGCCATTGGTGCATTGATGTTGCAAAAAGAGTCATTCAGGAGGTGGCTTTCTTGAAGAATTTAACTACTCTCAGAATAAGCTTTCCGCGACCAGAGATCCTCAAAATGTTTATTGAAAACAGGCCATCATGGAGGGATCACGAACAATTAACCTCATTTTGGTTTTTTGTTGGCTGTGAAAGCGAAAACAACCCTCTGATTCTTGACTGTTTGGAATACAAGGTAAATAGATATATGCGATACTGCTATACTGGCAATGATGATTCTACAGTTCGTGATGTCCTTCCTAAAACTGATGCATTGGAATTGATCGGTCACAACAACATCAAATGTCTATCAGACTTCATGAATGTTGCCAGCCTGAACCATGTTCGCAGTTGTCTGATTGAGCGATGCGATAAAATCACAAGTACTATAGATGCCGAAAGGGAAGGAGAAATGGACATTCTACCGATCTTGGAACAGTTACATTTAAGGAATTTGCTCCTTCTGAAGAGCATTTTCGAAGGCCCCATTTCAGGAAAAAGCTTGTCAAAACTACATACTATTGTAGTGAAGTGTTGTCCAATGTTGACAAAGCTATTTTCCAATGGGGTGATTCAACAGCTCTCAAAACTCAAAAAATTGGTAATGGAAAGTTGCTTCAAGATAGAAAAGTTGATTGAGCTTCCAAGTCTAGAGATTTTGGAACTGGTTGACATGCCGAAATTAAGAACTATATCTGGGGATGAGTCATTGGCATGGCCCCAGTTAAAGGTGCTTAAGATATTTGGATGTCCCAAGGTGAAATCACTACCTTTCAGTAAAAACAATGCAACAGAGCTAAAATTAATAGAAGGAGAACAACTATGGTGGGAAGCATTGCAGTGGCAAGACAGTGAGGTTAGAGACCACCTTCAATCCTTCTGCAGCCTCAGGTGAATGTTTTCTTCTGGTTATTCTAGGTTGCACTGCTGTAATGATAACAATTAAGAACAACATAAGATTTTAACTGCTTTAGTTTGAGTGGATGTTGTAGCTTCGTAGTGTTAACAGCTGTTGGATTTGGAGATTCCTCATAATTTTTTAGCCAAGGACATATTGTTGGACTTTGTGTTTGATTTTAGTTTTTAACAGGTGCTATTGATGCTTTTCCTAGTTGTACAGGTATAAGCAAGCTCGCCCCCAAACTATCAAATTGATGTAAATTCCAACCAGATATAATCCTCGACTCTCTCCAAATCAAAATTTTGTCCTCTTTGATTTTGACATATTTTGGGGCAAAAAGCAAAAGGAAATGAAATGGCAAAATTCCATAAAACATGAAACTACAGAAATTGATTCCTAAAAAGAAAGTATTTTTGCTACTAAATATACAAAGACTGAATTGAATATTTCATTCATCTATTTTGCTGTAACATTCAAGTACCTGCAGTTGGACATTCTGAGAGTTACAACGAAAATTACCTGCAGTTGCCAAGCCTACCTACCATTCTTGTTGTCTATTGGTTAAAACTAAGTTCTACAAGTCCCTCTGCTGCCAATTGTGTCTTTATATCATTCTCCCTGATAATTGGAGAAAAGATACCATTCAGATAATCTAGCCGATTTCCCCATTCTGATTCTTTCCACTTCAATGCTTCCCACCACTTACTTTCTCCTTTGATCACTCTTAAGTTTTCACTTGAAATTTCCACTGTAGAAAGGCTCTCGAGCTTTGGGCAGTTGTAAATGCCTACACTTTCCAGTTCTGATGCAATGCACAAACCACTAGAAATACTAACCAGTTCTGGTAGATAAAGAAGAGAAATCTTTTTTAAGCTAGGAAGAAAACAATCAGTTGCTGGGTTAGAGAATGAATGGTCTGTCAGGTTCACTAGGCTCGTTAGTTGTGGGCATTTTTCAACTATAAGCTCTTCCAACAGAACAAGATTAGCAAGCAAATCCGGCAAGAACAAGGTAGTCAACTTGGGGCATGCGTGAACTGCAAGGAACTTCAGGCTAGCTAGGCAATTCTTACGAACAGGCCTCCTCCAAATGCTCTGTAAATTCTTCATGCAGTATACATTCAAGTACTGTAGTTTTTCGAGTGAATCATGTTCTTCGTGAGCCTCTTCACAATCAATAATGGTTTGGATCTCATGACAGTCTGCTAGTAAGCAGCACTTAAGCTGCTTGATATTTTCTAACCCAAAATCAGACAAGCTCCTGGCAGTGGCATGCCCGTCTAGGAAAAATGCTGTGCTGTGGTTCAGTGCCATTTTCATCTCAGCTGGGATATCCCTGCCTTTCACAAACTTCAAGCATTTTTCCCCATTTTTGAAGTGAGCTTCAGCTTCTTCTGGAACTCGTGATATGACCTGTTGCTTATGATAACCAACAGTAAATCTGAATCGAGGTAATGGATAATGCACCAAAGATGTGCTACCTGCTCTACGTTTTTGCAATATTTGGATGTTTGGCAGGTGTAGATTGAGTTGTCTTAAAGCTTTCAGGCTGCACGCTTCCTCAACAACAGCTTGCACAGTTGCATTCCAACGCTCATCATCTGGATTGACATCAATGTTTAATTCGGTTAACTCAGAGAGCTTTGATATTGTTCCAGGGTGAATAATAGTGTCCCGGCACAACTTTGTTTTGCTACAGTTCATAAATCCGTAAAATGACACTCTCAAAAATTTTAATTTGGAAAGATTTCCAACCTCTGCTGGGAGATCTATGATCTCAGTTTTGTCAAGGTCAAGTTTCTCAAGATTCCTCAATTCTCCAACATAGCGAGGCAGTTCCATCAAGAGTTCACAGCCTTTCAAAATGAGTTCTCTCAGTGTAACCAAACTGGACAGTGATTCTGGCAGAGATTTGAGACTGGTATGTGATAAGTCCAGGATTTGAAGATTTGGCATGTGCTTGAAGAAAGAGGAAGGTACAGCCATCAGATCCAAGTTCTTCTGCAGGTACAACGCAATCAGAGAGGGGCACTTTGGAGACTCAGGTAGCTCAGATAGTTCATTATCCATCAAGTGTATCTCTTTGGCATCCCATTCCTCGTCTTTTGGTGGCTCAGTCAATCTTAGACTACCTAGCATGAGAAATACTGGACTCATTCTAGGTATAAGAACCTTCACTAAGACATCATAGATCTCTCTTCGCAGCTGGATGCAATCTAACTCCGGCAAATTATCCACCAGGAAGGCATCGACAAGGCTTTGGAGAATATCATTTCCTTCATCATACGTGTCAACCAGACAATCCTGGATCCAATGGCATATTAGTGAAGCTCTATCAATCTTCTCTCCCAAGGGATACCATGTACAAAGTTTGATGCAATGTCTTGTTTTATTGTTCATGCGTTCCCAAATGAATGTTAATGCATTAACCATGACATAGTCAATATCTTCTACCTCAGATGTCGGCTGCCTGGACAATTTTTGAACCGCAAGTTCCCACAGGCTGACATCATCAGTAACGGTCTTCAAGGACCTGGCCATTAGAAGGATGGCTTGTAGATTTCCTCGGCACTCTTTAACTATACGTGCTGCTATCTGTCGGATAGTAGGTGAAAGCAGAACTTCACCTGCATTCCTGCAGAAGACCTCCCATGGCAATAGATGATCCTCCATTCTAATCTCCAGATCAGCTGCCATTTTAGAATTAAAGATCATGACACTTGGATGTAAATGATTATCCAAATCATTAAGGTTTATCTGTAAAGGGAGACTCAAATTATCAAAGTTCATTTTTTTGTAAGAATCCTCCAAAAGCAAAAAAATTCCTAAGGACTGCAAGTTGTCAGACAGTTTAAATTCAGGTGCGAGGTTAATAGAACCAGAGCATCTGCTTAGCCTAAGATCCAACTGCCGGTCAATAACTTCATGAACCTCTGCACTACTTTGATGCTCCGGTAAAGTGAAACCAAGGATATATCTAAATTCAGGAGCCACATCTTGATGGTGCTTTATAGCCTCTATCACCCTCTGCTCGTTTCTCCCAGTTATTCGAATACGGTTAATATCTCCCCTCTTTATACAATCCAAAGTCTGACGAACAGCGAAATCAACTGCAACATCAAATACTTCTTCTGGCACAGGCAGTGCTTCGTGCGCGATTAACTCAACTTCTTCAACTTGATCAGCATAACTTGTTGAAGCCATTAGCTGTGTTTTATCTTGCTCTCCTGTTACTTCCCTTTCACAGTGTGTTGATGAGACCGTAGACTCTGATGTCTCTCCGGAAACCAAGTTCCGGTTTCTATCCAATTCCAACTGGGGCCCTATATTAGCTTCTGCAGACATAAACAGTTTCTCAACTATGTCTCCTGGTAAAACTCCCTCCACATCATCCGTGAGGGGAACATCCAGCTGCTTCTGCACACGTGCAGAAAGTCCCTGCAGCCTCTTCTGCCATTCTTCTGCCTCTTCACCAAACAAATTTTCTTCATTTGATTTCACATCTCTCATGATCTTTTGTGACTCGGCAATCCATTTCTCCGATTGATCTTTGTCCATCATAACCATGGGATAAGATAAAAGTAGGAGCAAAGCATCCTTCTTCCTGCTCAACACCTTACATTTCTTCCTCACCTCCTTATTTTGTTTAAACTTTTTACGGTTTTGATAAAAAAAATCACAGTGTACCTTCCGACGTGCTTGCTGGCGGAACCGCAAATTTGGAAGCTTGCTGTCTGAACTCTGCATTTTGCCACTGGATGTGGTGATAACTGCAGAAGTGACAGTTCGATCATCAGGCTCTGGTTCACTTGACTGAATATCAGAAGCTACGCCCTGTTTGCCATTTGGATCCTTCCCATTCTCAATCTGCAAATGCCAACGATCAATTCTTTCCACATTGCAATAGCTTGAGAGCATCATACAAGTACTATAAGTTCTATAGATATCATTTGTTATATTTTTTCGATTCGGAAGAAAAGAAATTTGAACCCAATTCCTTAAATATTATTTTAAAAAAAAAAGAAAACAGAGTAAAATGTTTAAATGTACATACGTACTGCACAGTGGGCTGTATATCAGGATTCGAGAATGTGTTCACTTTCTGAACTTCAATTTTGAATGGCGGTCCTCTGCTCCCATCTTCCTTCTTATAGAAAGCGACCTCATCGCCTGCCCTGAGACCCTTTTGGGAAACGAAGTGAAACCAGCCTGAGCTGAGAGTTGGTTCGGGATGGAGGCGATCAGGTCCGTGCGGTTGAATGGTGAGTTGGAACTGCCAGGGATGCCCCATGGCATCCTCTGCTTCAAACTCCATGGAAGGATCAGCTCCATCAGGTAAATTAAAAGCCTTCAAACTTTCGGTTGGAAACGAGAGCGTCTCGCTTAAATCGCTGTCCTGTAGGAGCTTCCTGAAGAGCTGCATGACTATATCAAAAATCCAATTCAAAAAGAGAGAGCCACATCTATTGTTTTGCTGCTCACCAGAGGCAGCAACTCCAACAAAACATAATATAGTAAATGAGATGAACTGCTGCTCCAGGAAAGTGCGGGTTCTCCTCCCCTGTTTTTCCAGGCTTTATCATTCATCAGGTTTCAGTCAGGGTCCCTCCCAAAACACACCCGCAAACCATAATGCTGAAAAGAACCCATCAACCAACTGCTCTGCTACTTCAAATCTTTCACAAATTATCAAACCAACAGAATATGACAAGAGAAACCGAAGATGGGAGAGATTTGAGAAAACAGGGGAATGAACCTTGAACGAAAATTGAGAAAGAAACGATTGAAAACTCAGGAGAAAGCGGAAGAGAAAGGAAAAGAGAGAAGAGAAGGAGAATTGGTCACAATGAAATGTTTTGAACAAAAAATATTAACTAGATTCCAGTGCCGTTGTGGACAGGTCCCGGAACAGTCGTCCATGACAAAAGCAGAACACTAGAACGATCAAAGAAATCTGATACGACAGTCAATTTCATTTGGTTTATTCTAACAAGTACAAGCAACTTCTTGAATATGAATTAGAATATTGTATTCAAGTCAAGTTACTTGACGCAAGGGATACTAATATCTGCAGAATTTGAAGGTTTTTCATCGAAGAGCATCTTGACTGAATATGACCCGAAAAGATTTAGATAATATTTTTTTCTTTTTTTTTTAATATTGGGCTGGGCAGTTAACAATGGCCCATGTGGACCTGGAGAGCTCGTACAAAGTTGAACTATTTCCAATGGGCCTGATTCTAACCCTGTGGGCTCTTTAACCCAAAATTATTTTAAATGGGACTCCCCATTAAAATTATCCTTTTTTTGACCTTTTTTTAACTATTTTTACATTGAGATAACAAAGTTTTTTTAAATCTTTTGAAGTAAAAATATTTTTAAGAAGTCAAATTAATTCCATGAAAAGCATCATTACCATGCTAATTATAAAAAAAAATAATAAAAGGAGCATAAAGTTTTAGATAACAAATGCAAGAAATTGTAATCAAATCTTTATATTTTCAATCAAAAGAAAATCCTAACCATTAATCGTTTATTAATTGTCATTAGTTAAAATAATTAGTTAATTATCAATTATAAGGAATTGTTAGTCATAAGAGTACATTTAACTCAAAGTAAAAATATAGGGTCTTCATTAAACGTAATAGAAGAATATATACTTATTTGAATTTTTTTAAAAATAATTTAAGAATTTTATTTAACATTATACAGAAATAAAAAATTGACGGTCCATAAATATTACTTTTTAAGTACAATATCAAGATTTAAAGTTTAAATTTTTCTTTTTCGTCACATTATACTCAGTAATAATAATAATAAAATATAATTAAAATGGAATCAAAATGAAACATATGCCTGAACCTATAATGATTTAGCGAGTATTATTTAAATGAATAATTAATAAATTTTTATGTCAAAATCTTTGTGCTATTCAAATTATTCAATTATTTTTATTCTCTACCATTTCTTATTTCATATGTAATTAATGAAAGTTTACGCTCTTAATGCTCCAAAGAAAACCATCCTTCGTCCTCGTTTTAATTTAAAAACTCTCAATTTATAATTTTCTAAAAATTAAAAAATCATTTTAAATTGTTACCAAATTTCTTTGAAATTTAGAAACTTTAATTTGATTTAAATTAAAAATGTCCAACATTTTTTCTTCCATTTAGTCACATTCAAAATAGTTGAAAAAAAACTTTTTATAAAATCATTATAATATACGACTTGTTAGAATGTCACTTAATGTTGGTTCATTATTGATGAATTTGTTTTTTAATTTTGGTAGAGCATGATTGATTGACAATTAATCATATTCAACTCAATAATTTAACTAACAAAACTCATTTTTTCAAGCATAATTTATTATGCTGCAAGGACATTTGAACTAAATCCTGACTCAAACATTTGTCTAGCATTCTAATTAAATCCACCAATGGCATCATTTACCAAATTTAACAACCATTTTTTTTCTTTTTGTTGAACAAATTATTAGGCTACGAAACATCAACATATATTAAATAAATAAATAGGTATTAAAATATGATTATGTTATTGATCTTTAATTAGTCACAATTTAGAAGGGGCCTTAGCTGTGTGACATATTCGACAGTCTTTTCGAAAATTAAGACCAAAATTTTAATATATTTTATATGAAAATTTTAAAAAATTTTATAACATAGATATTCAATATTTTTTAATATGAAAAAAATAAAAATTTATGAAAAATAAATTTATTCTAAAAAAATGATTAAAAAAAAGGACTAGCCTATATGAATCAGAATATATAAATTGGGATTTACCTAGTCGAATGCAGCAAAATCAATGGGGTGATTGATTCTTCTATTCTCAGTCTTTTGTCATCTTCTTCTTCTTCTTTTGAAAACTCATTGTTTCCAGGGAATCTTCATATTCTTCTTTAATTTTCAATTAATAGACTTGACTTTTCTTTCTGTATTGCTTGCTTTCTTTCTATGCCTACAGACGCTCCATGGCTAGTGGAAAAACCGAGTTGATTTGGCTGGGCGGGGAAGTTTTTTCAACGGAGTGTGACAACAAGCTTGGTGAACGTGGAAGCTGGCTATAGGGCTAAGTGTACATTTCACGACAAGCACATGGTTGAACCTACAATTCTTTTTCTCCATGGTTGTCAACGTCGTAAGATCGTGACACACATGTGCATGGAAGCTGGCCACACCATTTGTCTTCTTCACTCAATCTTGTCCCCACCCTTTGAGTTTCTGTTGTTTTCTTTTCCATTTTCTTCACTACCAAACAGTAAGTGACTAAACGCTTTCCTATAGATTGTTCCTGCCCCAGCTCATAACGCATCAAATTTAGGTGTTGCCTTCTTTTCCATCTTCCTACTGCCTTCATTTTTTTTTTCTTTTGTGGTAGGTATAGTTTATGGAATAATTCTCCTTTATTTTAGTAGACAAGTAGGACTGATTCAGAAGAAGAATTTCTTTTCTTTATGTGGAGGTCTTGCAGTCTCTGTCTTCCAAGTGCCCACCAGCAAAACCTGCTTGCTCCTACTGATCTGATTCTCTCCTCCATCTCCTTGTCTCTGTCTTAATCTTCATGTTTCTGTCCAAAAAGCAGCCTTCTGCTGCAGTTCCATGGATAGAGAAAGAAAAATACCAAAAAAGCAAAGACGTTTACTTCAAGTTCTTGCTCAATCCCCACTTTAGATACACTGCCTTTCTTTTCGTGTTTCTCTCCTTTTGGTTTTTGTTACAAGTGTTTTGGTTCCCACCGACAAAAACCCAATACGCCACCAACACCGTTGCCGCCGTCACCACCACCACCACTTCTTATGGAGTTCATCAAAATCCCAGAACAACGGCAACATTGTCATCTCCCAAATGCAACGGGAGGGTGTCAGTCTATGTGTATAATTTGCCTGCGGAGTTTAACGTCGGCCTCCTGGAGGATTGCAGCCACTTGAATGTCTACACCAACATGTGTCCCCATGTGGCTAACCGCGGTCTAGGCCAGCCGCTGGACAACATGGACCTCGGCTCGAGCGACGTCAATCCCTGGTTCTCGACCCACCAGTTCATAGCGGAGATGATTTTCCACGCACGTGTGGAGAACCACCCTTGTCGCACGAGGGATCCCGCTAAGGCCAATCTCTTCTACGTTCCTTTCTACGGTGGTCTCCACGTGTCCAGCAAGTTCCGCGAGCAGAATCACACAATGCGCGACGCGTTAGCCGTTCGATTGGGTGACTACCTCCAAGACCAACCCGCGTGGCGCGAGCATTACGGTAAGGACCACTTCATTGCTCTGGGGAGAACCTCATGGGATTTCATGAGAATTGAGAGTGGGCCCGATTTCGGTGCGAACTGTCTTCTAAATCTGCCACCTGTGAAAAACATGTCGGTGCTGACCGTGGAGAGGAATCCCTGGCAAGGCTCAAACCAACACGGCATCCCTTACCCTTCCTACTTCCACCCGTCCACGTCAGACCAAATGTTGACATGGCAGCGCATGATGCGGCGATCAAATCGGCCCTACTTGTTCTCCTTCATCGGGGCCCCACGAAAGGGCGTCGACAAAGCAGCCATCAGGGACGAAATGATAAAGCAATGCGCGGAGTCCACCCGGTGCAAGCTGCAGCAATGTAACCATGGAAACCCCAAGTGCTACAACCCTGCCGAAATCTTAAGAGTGATGAGAGAATCCCAGTTTTGCCTGCAAGCCCCCGGCGATTCCTTCACGAGGAGGTCAACGTTCGACTCTATTCTTTCCGGTTGTATACCGGTGTTCTTCTCCCGGCACACGGCGTACACGCAGTACGCTTGGTTTTTGCCTGAGAAGACGTCGGAATATTCGGTTTATATTGATGAACAAGGCAACGGAAGCAAAAGAATAGAAGAGGAGCTGTCGAAGATATCGGAAGAAGAGGTGGAGAGAATGCGAGCTACGGTGATCGATATGATCCCAAGGCTCACTTACGCGCACCCTAATGCGAGCAGTACCGATCTCGGGTTTGAAGATGCTGTCGACGTTGCGCTTGAAGCCCTGGCACACCATGTTAGGACCAAAATACAAGACGACAACGCCATTGCTGCGTCTAGGTAGTTAGCTTTAGAGTAAGGATAGAGCCAATAAATTCATAAAAACGAAGTGTGTGCAGAGGTAGTTGTTGTGAATTAATTTCAGTTTGTACGTGGCTTACACGAGTGAACATGCATACCCACGTTCTGATCTTTGCTTACAGATTGCCCTTTGCATGCATGAACGATATCGGCTATTTATTGCAGATAATGCTTTAAAGCTTTCAGTTCTGGTTTGACTTTAAATGCAGTGGGGACGAAGAAAAGTACAATGGGGATTGGGGACCCTCACCTTCATATTGCTAGATTTTGACATCCATGGAAGACATTCTTGTATGTTTTGGTGAAATATATTTGGCGTCAACAGATCAAAATGTTTTTATTTTCGTTGATAATTCGAAAGAGTGATATTATTTCGATTAATATGTACTTATTGCATTTAAAGTGAAAACATCACGAATCTCAATATAAAAAATGAGATATGTCTTAAATTAATAAATAAGGAATTAATAGGTCCGTGATTAATGATATCAAAGCAGACTTAACTCTTTAATGTCTATGAGAGATAACAAAATCAAAATAGACTCAGACAAAAATAAAATTCCTTCACTTAATATGTAATTTTTTATTATATCATAGCTTTCGGTTTTCAAATATTTAAAATATTCAAAAAACAAAACAACACTAATACTACCCCTTCCTAAGCTAAAACTAGAAATTTAAACTTCAAGTCCCCGCATTATATGATGTCCCCTCTCCATAGGATTAATTGACAAATCTCCTAGGATTAAATCTCAACAATCACAACTAAATCTCCTCAATTCAAAATTAAAAAAAAAATCAAAACTCTCACCTAAATAATTTATCTACCCATCTGAAAAAAATTTTAAATCCGAAGCAAATCCAAAATATTTACTCAAATTTTGTGCAAATCAGCACTCAACTTTATTTGATCGGTTAATTATTGATTAGTTTTATAATGTTTTGATTACTTAATAAATATCTTTGATTTAACCCAAAAAAGAAAGAAATTGTAACGTTAATTAGGGTACATGTTTCATATTTTGTGAGACTATTTTTACTAGTAACTTTGGTTTCATTAAATTTTAATTATTCAATTGTTAGTATTACTAGTATTATATATTTTTTCTCGATAAAGTACTTTGTTTTTCTCTCCTATTTTTAAGAGAATTACGAAATTAATTTATTTCACTATAAGAAGAAGAAGTGAGACGAGGATGATTACTTATATTCCAATGTATTAAGGTGTAATCTCGTTATGATAAAAGACAATATATATGCTCCTAGAATAAATATTTGGAGCAACTTTAATTCGGATAATATCTTAATTAAATATCCTTAATTATGATTATAAATTTTAGTATTCTAATTACCACCTATTGTTATCCCTGGAAAATTCATATTTTAATTATGTGTTTGCATTTATTGCTGAACCACACTAGCATTATCACTCTTCAATTGGCTAAAATATATCTTAGTCATCACTCATTACCATACATAGTAATATTTTTTATGGCTAATCACCGTATTAGTCTACAGTATAAATTTCCTAAAATGCATTACTCATGACTTACCGAGAAACATGCATAATTCATGGGTAGCCTTTTTTAAAAAAAAATAGATATAATATTTAAAAGAAAAGAAAAAATTACTTTTTTTTCATCTATTTTTTTAGATATTTTAAAATATTTTTCTTTTTTTAAATACTTTATACTCTTTTTTTTATTAAAAAATGTTAAATATTTGTATTATTAGAAATTTCAAAAGTTGACATCAATTATAATAAAATCTTAATTTTTATGAAAATTAAAACAAAAAAAATCTCTAATTAGTAATTACCACAATTTACCATTACTTTTTTATAAAATATTATACTCCTCGTCACTAAATCAGAGTTGTACTTTTGATCTTCCCCTGCCAGTTGCCACCATGGAGGTTTTTGGTCTCTTTTTTCGAGGCAAATGTTTTCAGGTGTAATGGTTTCCTCGTTGCTGCTGCTTCCGGCGCATTCCATTCTAACACCAAGCCACGTTTGCTTCACTCTCTTCTTTTTCCAGGCAATGAAACGTCTCAAAACATTCTAATTCTCTCTGGAGGCTTTACTTTCCTAAAAGGAAAAACAAAATATTTTTGTCAGAGCTACAAAATTAAAGTCTTGACGTTTGGAAGTTCAAAGGTATGTTTCCATCTCTGGGTCGATCACCAGGGGAGACGAATTGCATTGTAATTGTTGGTTTTAAGAGTTGAGATTTACTATGTTTCTTCCTTTTTTTTTTTTTACTGATTTTTCAAGAGGGTTTGGGAGAAACAATTGGGGTTCCAAAGATAGTAGCTTTGGGAGTTTGAAGGAAGAAAAATGGGGAGGAAGAACAGTAGGAGAAAGAAGGAAGACATAGCAGAAGATTACTGCTTCTTTTGCAAAGATGGTGGGTTGCTCAGGGTCTGTGACTATAGGTGAGTACTCTAAACCCATAGCCCAACTTATTATTAGTACTTGTACAAGCAGGACAAGGTGAACTCTTAGTCGTTGTTTCATTCATTTATTTATGTATAAAGGATACATGTTAACATGGCTGAGTTGGAGATGGTACGAGCATTTTTGTCTCTGCGCAGTGCCCCAAGGGTAGATCTTTTTTTTTTTTTAATAAAAAAATTAAACTTCTACTGTTCTACACCCAGAGCATTTGACGCAATCCATGTATAGTCCCTCTCTTCAAAAGAGCAAAGTTGGAATCTTCCCCTTTCTCCAATTCCTGAATAAAAAATATATATATACTTGGGGTGTAACAATGTTATCAATAATAATGGTTGTTATTATCAAATTATTGTGATTAGAGCAATCTTAATCTGTTTAAAATCAAACTTTTGGCTAGCTCAAAAATTTAGTATAATGCCCGGTGGCGGCCTTTCTTTTCGAAAACTTCATTATTGCAACTTGATTCTTACAGGAAGTGTCTCAAAAGTTTTCATCCCCAGTGTGTGGGAAGGGACGATTCTCTGTTGCAGACTGAAGAACGCTGGTTTTGTGGTAAGTGTTTGGTAGCCAAGCATACTTTATTGTTTAGCTGTTTATGTTTTTCTGCTTTAGTTGTGAAAGCAAAAAGCAAGTTCCAATAGTTGCAATCAAATGGAGTCTTGATGTTCCGTTGCAATTCAAAATGGTGTGAAAGAAACAACATTGAATGGTTCATAGAAACCCTTGTCCTATTCACCTGTATTAACTTAAACATGTTATGGGAATTACCTTGATAAGATAATTAAATCTTGTAGTCTTGAATGATTAGAGAAGTTAATTTGCTATTCATCACTGCTAAATTATGTCTCATGTAATTTCTTACTTCAACTAAATTTTAACCTGACGCTATTGCATTTGACAACTAAATATTGGAGAAAACATGTTATAGTGTTCGCTAATCACACTAACATTTTTGCATGTTTTCAATCCTTTCTTAGGATGATTGGAAGTTTAAAACAGAGTAACAGGCTGGACTAATTAAAAATTATCAGAGTTTTTTTTTCTTTCTTACTCCATGATGCATCATTAGTAGAACATATTGTATTGGCTTACATGGTGCATCTATCTTTCAGGTTGGCACTTTTGCTTCATTTGCAGTAAACCTGCCAAATTTCATTGCTTTTCTTGTCCATCTGCTGTGTGTGGGCGCTGTCTTTGTGATGCTGAATTTGCGTTAGTCAAAGGGAAAAGGGGTTTCTGCAATACATGTTTAGAGCTTGTTCTGCTTATAGAAGACAAGAAGGACGCCAACTCCAATGGGGTATGGGTTTTTTCGTATTAAGTTCTGCGAAAATTTATTTAGAACTCCTTGTGAGATTCCATTTCTTTTGGGATATATTACTTATTCATTTTTGAAGGAAGAATAGCGGTGTAAAATGACTTTCTCAATAAGTCACTACCATGTTCTTTTCAGCCAAAGATCATTGATACATGTTAACTCTGAAATTCAATTGATAAAGTGCTACACTATGTTTTTTTAGGATTTCATTTCTTGTCTGGACAAAATGAACTTGAGGTTTCTTACTCCTTGTTCTTTGACTGACCAAGTTGATTTGTAGTTGAAGGTAGATTTCAATGATAGAGAAACGTATGAATTCTTTTTCAAAGGCTATTGGAAGTTGGTGAAAGAAAAGGAAGGGTTAACTTCAGAACAAGTGCATTCTTCATATCAATTGTTGAAGGATGGCAAAAATTATGATTTTCAAGCAAACAATTATGGAGAAGAAGAAGCCAGTGACTTTAAAGATGATGGTCAGCTTACTGTTTCTGAGGATGATGATTTGAGTGATAACCAAGTGCAACGTAGGAAAAGAAAGGGAGTAAAGCTTTCTCTGACTAAAAGAAAGGGAAAGCCAAACAAAAAGGAATTCCTTGGATGGGCATCAAAACAACTTACTGAATTCCTCACATCTGCTGGTAAAAGTGTGATGCAAGAATTGTCTCAGCATGATGTGGCTACCATAGTTACAGAATACTGCAGAGAACACAAGCTGTTTGACCCAGAAAAAAAGAAGAAAGTTGTTTGTGATGAAAGATTGCAGTCTCTTTTGGGAAGGAAATCAGTCAACAAAAATGGTATTTATAAGCTCCTGGCAGTTCATTTTGCTGAGAACTGGGAGCAATCAGAGGATTCAGTAGGATTTAGTTCAAAAGAAGATGATGATAATATATTAGTTCCTTGTAAACGGCAGCGAAAGTCTAGCCCTGATCAAAAGTTTGAGGAAAAGGAAATAGCTCTGAATCCACGGCAAGGCTATTGGGCAGCCATAGTTTCTGCAAATATAAAGCTTGTCTATCTGAAGAGGAGTTTGGTACAGGAGCTATCAAAACAACTTGATACATTTTATGGTAAAATGATGGGGAGTTTTGTGAGGGTAAAGTCAGACCCAAATGACTACTTGCAGAAAAATTCTCACATGCTAGTGCAAGTTAAAGGTAATTGTTTAAACAACTATTAATCTCTTTAAGCAAGTGATAGCATCATATACTGTTAATTAATTTGTACTTTTAACAAAGAAACTGAGGAAATCTTCTCTATCTATAATGCATACAACTTGTGGTAGTTGCTCCTCTAATTTGATGTCAATATTTCTTACCCATGTCCTGGTAAAACGAAAGAAAAGTGAAATGTATTTTGGGAGTAGTTCTCATCCAAGTTATGGCTTATTGGATATGCTTGGGGCATAATTTTCCCCTTAAGAAGCATTTACAATATTTCTGAACTACAGCAGGTGCCATATGGGAAAAAATTCAAAGGGAGACTGAAGAGAAATAGCAACCCTAGGAATTATGTAATCATTTTTTAGGAAAAAAAATCTGGCTTATTATTATTTTTTTATCTTTACTGGTATGGTTTACCCTCACTGCTTCAACAGTTGATGTTCTTAACGTGGAATGCTATTATTTTATATATTTATATCTAAACTTTCTTCGAACTTAACTGATCAGCCTTCGCTTCATAGTGTTATTTTGCTTCTTCTCAGGCATAAAAGAAACTTCAAAGGAAGGTATGAATTCTATAATTCTCTTGCAAGTTTCTAACATGGTGAATGATGTTCCTGTTTGCAAGCTATCAGATGATGACTTCACTGAGGTAATTATGATGTTAATATTTTGAATTTTCCTTTTCTTTTGATTGGTCCTTCCATCTTTTTCTTTTGAAACAGGAACTACAGAATCTTAATAGTTAGCAGGTCAGAATCAACTGGAATAAAAAGTTTCTTATCCCTGACAACTCTATAAAATCTTGAATTTTCAAGTTATATCAATTTAATTTCAGTTGTGAGACTTGCTGCAGTAAAATTCTTGGAAACCAAGGACAGGTTTCTGTGAGGATTTTGGTTGTTCACAATTGGTTAAAATAGAAATTTCTTGAATATGAATTCTAATGATCCATTTCTAAGAATGATGTGATTTTCTTGGAGATTTTTTATCATTTTCTTCATTTACAAATTGCCAGATAGTGATAGTGGACTTACCTGTCTAGTCCTGTTTGCAGGAAGAATGTGAGGATTTATATCAGCGAATGAGAAGTCGCCGGCTTGAAAGGCCAACTGTTGTAAGTTCTTAATTTTTACATTATTTTTAGGGACTTAGAGCTGGTTTACAGGATCACTTCTTGAAAATCAGCTATAATATAGATATGTTTTCTTCACATTTCTTTATATACTGTGTGGGCTAGAAGCATCCTTCAAACATTGATGACATTTATGGTGAATAATGATAGCATTGTTACTTAGCTATAAACGATTAGTGTTTACAAGTTTTTGTTTCTGCAAGAAATTTTGCTTTCACAGAATGAACACCAAATGGGGTTGTGCCATCTTATTATGGACCAAGTTAACATCTGCCAAGGAAATTTATCAGTCTATTACCATTATATTTGTATCATATTTCCATTAACATGTTTCCTTCAAGATATGTGAGAGTATTTTCATATTTTTACTACTTTGCATGCTTGAACATAATTATGCACTATCCCTTGAAAGGAGAAGGGGAATGAAAAGACACAAACAAAAAAGAGCTGCATACCTTATATGAGAAAATGACAATTAGTGAGTGAAATTAAAAATAAAAAAATATTAACCTGAATGCCTTGTTTGACAGGTGGAGCTTGAGCAGAAAGCCAGAAGCCTACATAAGGATATAACCAAACATGTAGGTATTCTGAATACAATATCTAAGAATTATGAGTTTTGAATTATATTATAACTGCGGGGATGCACGAGGCAATAACTTCTAGATGGATTTTAGATATGTTGAGAATTGATGGGTGATTATTGAGTATTGTAAAACCATGTTCAGTGGGACTTCTAAGCATTCTTTCTGTTTGCTCTTCTTGCCTTTGATGTTATAATTAACTTTTTACTTCTAACTTTGCTGCATTGTCCTGAAAAAATATACAAGTGGATTATGAGGGAGCTGGTTCTATTGCAAAACCAGATCAATCGGGCAAATGAGAAAGGATGGAGGAGAGAATATCCTTTGAGAATGTTTCACGAGTTTATATAGTAAGATATACTGAAAGTTATCAATAATTAATCAGTATTTCAATGGGTAGGATACTCAATAACAATGGTGTATCATTCCCAAGTCATCCATTTGTTCGGACATTTTCTAATATGCTTTTGCAATGCCAAATATGAACATAATGCTAGTTTCATTTTTACTTTCTCTAGATATCTAAAAGCTCACTCTCACACACGATACGCCCCTGCCAGTTTTGGTTTGTTTATTTATCAGGTACGATACATATCTCAAGAAGAAGATAAAGTAACCCTTAACCTTGTTATTTTTTTACACTCTCTGAGTACACGGATAGAATGCTATTGCTTCAGATGCCTGCAGAACAATCACGCTTAATACATGAGATTCCAGAAGTGGTTGCTGATGTTGCAGAGCCTGAACCTGCCTCTGAGAACTCTCCCAGAGAAGACAAAGAAGAACATAAAACCTTGTCAGAGTCAACCCTCAGATCGGTTTCTAGAATTCAAACAAGTATCTTGGAGAACAATGGAGTTTCTTGTTGCCGGAATGATGGAATGGATGATGCAGGTATGACGTGCTTATGATTTGCACTTTGTTTCTGTCATAATTTCTACAGTTCTATTTCTGTTCAATGATGAAATTGATTTCGAACAGTAAGGGTGAAATCTAATTTCAATCAGAATAGAGCATTAATGAGTAATTCTCATCTAACTTGTTCTGGTGCTGTTTTGTTGTTGTGTTATCTCTACATTGTCATATCTAGTTATGGAATTAACTGATTCCACAATTGCATCCAAAATCAAATAGTCAAATGTAGATTTAACTTTTTGAGTCTCGAGGAAATTCAATATTCCTACTTTGCATGCAATAGCAGGGGAAGACCCAAATTCTTGTCCTTCACATGCATGATACCATTCAGGGAAGCCAGTGCCCTGAGTTTCAGGAAAAATATATCAAGCAAATCCTAAGTTAATTCCTTTTGATGAAATTTGAGATCAAACAATCTTGAATAAACTTCATCCCCGCATGGAAAGTTGCCATCATTGAGCAAAACTCTTGAAGTTTACTGCTATGGACTGAAAAAATTGTCTCATTTAATCACAAAAAGATATCTCATAAAAGTTTTCCATGTGCAAGTTTATATGATTTTTTTTTTTGACAAAGCTGCTGGAGCCACTAATGAAAAGCTTTTGGTGTACCTATTCCAGAAGCAAAGCAGCAACCCACGAAAGCATTTATTTCTGATGATCATCTTCATCACTCTAAATTTATTGCTACTAGAGTTGAAGGTGATAAAACAGAAAGGAATCAACATTTTCAACAAGTAAAACAGAGCTGTCCCGGGACATCTGTTCCTCAGTTACTGCCAAAACAATTTTCTGATGGCCAAACCAATACTGTTTATCAGGAAAAGCAACATAGTGATGCCGCTGGGGAAAAGGTAAATCAGCCAGCAAACATTGGTGAAGTGGAAAAGCAAGTTGAAGTGATTATGTTAAGCGATGATGAAAAAGATGCCAAGGTTGCAGTGAGCCAGCAACCATTCGAGGATCGGGATTGGTATTGTATCAGTCCAACCGGTAACATCAAGGGCCCTTACTCTATGACAGTGCTTAAACAATGGAGTGAGTCTAGCTGTTGCCAGTTACAATTCAAGGTTTTGAAGAGTGGTCAGAGACCAGAAGAGGCAGTTCTTCTGACCGATGCTATCCCACGGATTTTCAACAGCTAGTCAAGGAATACCGTTTGCTGTCCAGAAGACATGCCGGAGGCACAAAAGAGCAATGCCAGCAACAGGAGCATAGAACAATAACTTCTGATATGAACTTCAAACATTTTTGAATACTTATAGTTTGTTTTAGTTAAATTACCAAATTTTTGTGCATGAAGCAGTATAGTGAAATACAGACATACCCCTTTTGGTGGAAAAAGAAATCCTACGACTAAAGTTTGGGTCTGAATTTGTAGGCTGGCATGGGAATTGGGATCCTTCTCTTTCCATTTTCAGCAGCTTCCATCCTAATTTCTTCAATTTTTTTTTTAAAATTTATTCATTCATTTCTTGGTGTAATGGAAAGATCATGGGGAGATTAGAGTGGGGAACAAAAGATACTTTTCATAAAGTAGTCAAAATAAAATAAATGATAAACTCTTATTCAAACTGATCTTCATGTTTACCTACATAAAAATGATGAGCAAAAGAAAACTTTACATAAAAAGATAAATAATTTTATTCAAATGATTCTGATTTCGATGAATCATAAATTATACTTTCTATGTCTTTAAATGTTTATTTCTTTTTTGGGTTTTTTCAAAATTTAACGAAAAAATCATTTTAAGACATATTAAAAAATAAAACCGAAAAAATGACACATGTAAAGAAAACTTCTTTTCATGTCCTTATAATAATTATAATAATATAGTATCCAAAACCAACTTCCAACCACTGATGACACTTAGAATCTCAGATAAGATCATGTTAGAAGAAAAGATTATCTTATTTTTTAAATTAAAATAAAAAAAATTTGCAATTGATAGAACACTTGACTTAAACTAAATTCAAAGTATCCTTCCCCATGTCTTGCTGTTGGGGAGATTCCATTCTCATTTTGCCCTTTCCCTTTTTCTTAATATTATTCTTAACAGTATAAGTTAAGGGATACCTTGTTGAGACATCATGCCATGTTACATATTATTTTAATATTAACGAATTCTATTAAACTTAAATATAAAATTATATCCCTTCCTTGTAAATTTATTTTTTAAAAAATATTAAATATTCATATTATAAAAAAATTTAAAAATTTTTTAATATAAAAAAGTTACTATTTTAAGACAGGGGCACGTTTGTTGAGTCCAACTGGCAAGCCACATTCTCAGTCTACGAGACCTGAAAAAAGTCGAAAAAAACATTGGACTGTGTCTGACACGTGGCGATTACATAACAGCGAGTATACTCTGTTTCCTACACTCGAACAGACCACTTTCTTTCCACTACTCGCACGTTCTTACCATCTTTCCGTCGAATCCGGCGCGTGCGTTTGTATATCTTTGCAACTTACTAAAACCTGAAATCCATCAAATGAACACGACAGCCAACTAACATTAAATAAATAAATAAATAACTTTTTAAAATGCTTCACTGCATTCTCTCTCTCTTTCTCAAAATGTTTTTTACCCATTTTTATTTTAAAGGCAGTGGTTTGATTTTGCTCTTTGTTTCTTTGATTCTGAGGGATTTCTGCTTTTGCTTTCAAATTACGACATCGTTTTCTTTACATTGCAGAAGTTGGCTACTTTAATATATATTCTCTCTTTTTCATTCTTTGCTTTTTGCTGTAGACTTTCTCATGCTGTAAGTCATAGCAAAAAGAAAACTTTTTTTGGTTTGGGCATCTCTGTATCTCTCTATCTCTATCTGGGTTTTGGGTTTTTTCAATGCAAAAAGATGAAGGCTTTCAATTGTGTAAGTGTTGTTTAGAACTCTCTGCTTCAATAATTTATGGGTTGGAAGTTGTTTTTCTTTTCTTTCATTTTCGTGATTGTCTGCTTCAATTTTTTTACTTCTTTGGTTTTTTTGTTGTTTCAGTGTCCAATGAACTTGAAAGGGTCTTTTGGTTTTGGTGGAGCATGAGGAATGGTGATTGTTTTTGGTTTACTTGTGATTATAATTTGAGTGATTAGAACTGAATAAGTAGGGAAGATTAGTTTGCTGGTCTTGATTGTTACCATCATAATTGCTTTTTTTAGCTCCTGCTTGGTTGCTGAGAAAAGAAAGAGCTGTGATAGAATCTGCAGCATGTTGAGTCCTACTGTTACTGTTGTTTTATAAATGTGGGAAGCCTATTTTGTTTGTTTCATGATTCAAAGTTAAGTTCTAATTTTCTTATTTGATTTTCCTTCCTGGTGTTTTAGCTGTGACAAAAGTATGTGGTGATTCTTCTGCTTTTGAGTTTGATTTAATCTGGTACAGAATCTTCAGTGAACTTTTGTAATCCACGGTTTGGTTGGAGAGAAGATTGCAGAGAACAGAGGATTTTGAATTTTGAATATTTTATTATGTTTTTTTTTTCTATTATAATGACTAAAACTGACTGCAATTTTATTTGGATTGCATTGTTTTTTACAAAGCTATTTGAATGATTTGGCCTGTGACTTGCCTGATTTTCAGTTGGTCTCCGTCACTCCTTTTATTATTTCCTCGTTTCAGTGCATGGTGTCTGATCAGGGATTTCTTAGTTATTTTGTTTTTGCTGTTCTATTCGAGATTCTAATCTTGTCATGATATGGAATATAATTATAATTCTTCTTGCTTGAATGTTCCTTGCAGGCTTCTGTAGTGTCGGATCCAAAGACTAGGTCATGCCTCTGCCGTCTTTTTGTTGTAGCTTCTTTGATTTGTGGTGCCTACTTCATTAGTGGTGCATTTATTGCTAAGGAATACAAAGATGTACGTATTTCTACTTTTGTAATTCTTTGTTGAAATTTACTTTTTCCTTTTCGTGAGGCAGAATGGTATGGTGTTGAGTCATTTCTTTCATGGATTTTGATTGGTGAAAATGTTCCTTATCTTGGAATTTGGAACTGTGTTATACTCAGCATTGCTTAAGGCATATGAAAAAGTAGTTAAAGCTAACACGGAATCCTTCTAACTCTGTCAACTTCCCGTGACAGTGTTATAAAATTCAAGCTCTATTCCACTTGTTGATGCATGAAAGTGCAATATCAGATTGGTTGGCGGATGAAATAAAGGAAATCTATAGAAACTTACCACGGTTGGGTAAGGGAAAAAATAGTATGTCCACATGCAAGGGTCTTCACTGTCAGATGAAGTTTAAAACAGCTTTAATTAAATTAATCACGCAACTGTTTGTTGAACACAATCTAAATTCCATGCTTTGGTTTTGCCAAACCTTTTTTTTGTTTTCAAACTTCATGGTTCAATGTGACTTCAACTTTTCATGGATGTCTTCTCTTGGAACACCATGTCTGAAAGATTTTTTGCTGAGATTATCTTTCTGTAAATCATGTATACAGAGGTTATCGAGATGGGAGGTGATTAATATGCTTCAGAATTCAAAATCCAATATATGCAAGGTTGGTTTTCTTTAGGCAGAGAATGTTTTGTTTTAGAATAAAATGTCAAGTCTTTTGAAATGTATTGTGATATATGATTTTCTATAAATCATTTTTTTCCCACACAGATTCGATGCAGGCCTCCCGGAAGTGAGGCATTACCTCAAGGAATTGTGGTCAAAACATCAAACTTGGAAATGCGACCTTTATGGAGTGACACTGTGAAGAATGTACTGTTTTAATACTTTACGTTGAAAACTTTCTAGACTAAGACACACACAGACACTTTCATGTGCTACTTGATTGATCTTATTTGATTGTCTTATATGCTTATACTGCAATTTCAGGGCAATCTAGAGCCATCATCAAACTTGTTAGCCATTGCTGTAGGTATTAAGCAAAAGGAAATTGTAAATCAAATTATTAAAAAGGTACCTCAACTTCTCAAATGCCTTTTTATTTCAAAATTATATTATTATGTTTAGGCTTAATACTGATCACTAATTTGCAGTTCCCTTCAAGTGATTTTGTTGTGATGCTTTTCCACTATGATGGTATTGTGGATGAATGGAGAGATTTGGAGTGGAGTGATCATGCCATACATGTTTCTGCAGTGAATCAAACAAAATGGTAATTTTGTGTAGTCCCAAATGTTTATCTTTCTTGTTCACAGCAGTGTGCACCTGATACATATGTCATATCCATGCTAATCAGCTGTTAAGATATGTTGTTATAGGTGGTTTGCCAAACGTTTCTTGCATCCAGACATAGTTGCTGATTACAAGTACTTATTTCTCTGGGATGAGGACCTTGGAGTAGATAACTTTGATCCAAAACAGTAAGTATTCTACATTTATGTGAAAAAAGTCTGAAATTTTCATAGTCCTTCACGTCAAACTCCTATGCACATCAGCATGCATACATACTTAAATGTCAAGCTCTGTTTAGCTTGGTCTGTAACATTGTCTGCACACACACTTACTAGAACTGTAATTTAGATTTTGAGCTTAAAATATACCAAACTTTTTTGTAGATATTTGTCTATAGTTGAAGATGAGGGGCTGGAGATATCACAACCAGCACTTGATCCTGTTAAGTCAGAGGTGCATCATCAAATCACAGCTCGCAGAAGGAATTCAAGAGTGCACAGGTCAGTTGTGTAAACCATTGGAAGATCCTTTCAAGAACAAGTCCCCTGTTTGGTCTGACCAGGACCTTGTCTACTGGAGAATTAGCTTTTACATGTTAATAAGGGTTCAAAATATTTTCAGTGTAACTGAAATTCCTATTGTGTAGAACATGCCATTTGCAATACAAAAGATGTTTGGTTCTTCAGTAGCACGGTAATAGATGGACATGTCTCAGTGGTTGCAGAGTAGATTATGTGTTTTTGTAGCCAAGCTGTCACAATTAAGAGCTAAAACCTTCCTTTTAACTGACAAATCTGTCTTATGATCTCATTATACTGTTCATGAAGATCAGAGGACGTATTTTCCTGTATGTCTTAATGATGTCCTTTTAATCTTGCTAGTTATGACACTATAAATCCATCTCGTTTGAACAGAAGGATGTACAAGTTTAAAGGCAGTGGAAGGTGTGATGGCCGCAGCACTGCTCCTCCATGTATAGGGTAAACTAGTACTACACAGCTCTTGGATGCTTTCTTTAAAATTTAATATTTTTCTCATGTGATATCCTAGTTTATTTTTGAGTATTTGCTTTTCAATTATTTGAAAAAGGAGACATCAGCTATGACCAGACAGCAACAGTTAATGAAATCTGTTTTGCAGTTGGGTGGAAATGATGGCCCCTGTATTCTCAAGAGCTGCCTGGCGCTGTGCGTGGTATATGATCCAGGTAAGAAATATTTTCGTATGCACTCAGCCATATTGGCTGCACAAAGGCTGAGTATTTGACATCTTGAATTCTCATTGTTTTTGGCCATTGTTATTGAACTGAGTGGCCCAACAACATTTTGAACTTCATGGTAAACTGTGCAACATAATGGCAAGGCATTTTTCAAATAAGATTCAGTTACTTTGTTTTCTTCTCTATCTAATTTGCTTCTATTAGCTGAAAGTATTCAAAAATCATTACTTCATGTATACTACTTGTGTACCGAAATTGCACGATTTGTTTGATCTTTATAAAAAACAAAAAAGGCCATGAAATAAATCCCATGTACACTTCAGGAAAGTTTAACCTCAAATTCATATAGCAGCTGGTTGTTTGGGTATCTTTTAAGATCTCAATTTGGCTTTTGCTTGTATTCATTGCATCTACCTTTATAGTAACCGTTTCTTAATATTCCTTTGCCCTACAGAATGACTTGATCCATGCTTGGGGCCTTGATATGCAGCTTGGTTATTGTGCACAAGTAACTTTTCAAACCATGTGACATCCTTTTCTGATTCTTGTGGGCATTCCAGTGATATTTGGACTCTCTTTCAGGGTGATCGTATGAAAAATGTTGGTGTTGTTGATGCTGAGTACATAGTTCATTTGGGTCTTTCTACACTTGGTGTTTTGGCTGAAAATGAGGCAAGTCTATATCAAATCCAGGTAAATGGAATTCATTGTTAGTTATTGACTGTCTATCATTTTTTTATGATGCAGTTAAATTCTACACGAGTTAACATTACTCGGAGGCAGCCCTCCTCTGACTCGGAAACATTGGTATTTTTCCTGAACATGAATTTGCCTAACACAAATGCTATGTTTCCTGAACATGAATTTGCTTAACACAAATGCTTCTTAATTAATAGCATTGTTCACCTTCTTTTAAATTGCAGGCACCATCTGAATCTCATAAAGTTGACAATAGACCTGAAGTGAGGGCCACTTAGACATTGCTTTATAAGTTGTTTAACATATTCCATTTTCTCTCATAGTTCAGTATAGATACTTATACATACATATGCAACCATTATAATACATACATACAAACTATAAAATGCTTGCAGGTGAGAAGACAGTCCTTCATTGAAATGCAAATGTTCCGTAAAAGATGGGAAAATGCTGTCAACCAGGACAAATGTTGGGTTGATCCTTACCAACAATCAGTTAACAAAAGCACTCACTAATTATTTAGAGTACAAATGATTTTCTCAATCATATGGTTTTTTTTTTTTTTCACAAGGTAAAGGATTGTAAATTTGTGAGGAAATTTGGATGTAAGAGATTGTTATTCATTATTCATTGAATGACAATGTAAATATGTTTTGTTGATTAGAAATGTTGTACTGTTTTACAATTGTATTCTGCGAAGTTCTTGGCTTTTTTGTATTGCATAAGCTTCTTCGTTTCTTTGCTTCACCTTCAATAATCATTTAATTCCTTTAGTTTCAAGGGAATAACAGCTTCTGTCAGTTAAAAGGCCCTAACAATGGAAACTAAAGGAGATTTTTTTATTGTATATATACTGTTTTGGGTTGTCTTCAATATTGCATAGTTCTTTCAAAAAAAGAATCCAACACACTAATAGGAAAAAAAACAAAGATTTTACTCCAAAAAAATCAATACATATGCATTCCACAGCATCCCCATATACATACTAATGACTGGCAAAGATACACATGCATAAAGATGCAAGTTCGTGTTTGCTGTCTCACCCACTGCTTGAGAGCTTGAAAAGATTCTTGAGATTCTTGGATGAGGGTCGAGTCCCAAGAAATCAAACTTTAAAACCAGAGCCTGACCATAATATAATTTAACTAATTATATTGTATTAAGCTACGAAACTGAAAATACATTTAGTATGTCAAATTATCATGTAGATTTATATAATTTGATTTGTATAATCCATTTATACAGCAAGTCTCATCAGGTGTTTAATATTTTTGAGACCATCGACCAATTGATAAAGCTTAGACCCTAAAAATCAGTAATAGGAAAAAAAATAAAAATTACTTAAATTCCTGAAAACAATTCTAAAAAAACAGTAATACAAAAAAATATATATATAAAAATTACTTGAATTCCTGAAAGTCTTCTAGTTACGTCGAAGTAAGTTTAATATATATAGATTGTACAGAATGGTTTACATGAAGTAAATTAGGTACACATGCATTAAGATGCAACTTCGTTTTTGATGACTCAAACACTTCGCTTGGTAATGGTAAGATTCTTCGATGAGGATCCGATTCGAATATGGTACCCAATTCCTTAACCCAACACTTCTTTGAGAAATCAAACCTTAAAAATGAATAACGGTGATACGGTCGACATGGCATTAATCTAGGAGTTGCAATGAACTCAACTGCTGAATTTGAAGTTGGATAAGCAGAACCTGGCCATGATGATTCTTCAAGTTCTGGAGAGCAAATGGATAACCAAATCCTGGCCATGATGATTCTCTTAAGTAAAGTCGTCCACCTCCGGAGAGCAACTGGTGAATTTGAAGTTGGATAAGCGGAGCCTGGCCATGATGATTCTCCAATTAAAGTCCACTCCTGGAGAGCAACATTGAAGGCACCCAATTGACCGTCTGAGAAAACACAATAAAAGGATCCATCTAAATAGGTTGCACTACGTGGCCGATTAGACGAAGGAAATCTTTGGAACTTCAAAGTCTTCCAAGTCTCGTCACCTGAACGACATGTGCTAACACCGATAATTCTATCTCCTATATGCAAACAGAAAACAAGACAATCTGGATTATATAGACTCAACGAAAACGTGGCAACCAAGGACGAGGGGAAGATAGCACAATCTAAATCCAACTTGGGCAGCTCGATGATCTCATCAGTGAAGGGAGAGTACAAGAAAAAGCTGTAGCATTGATTGGGACTCTCCTCTGGACCTCTTCCGAAGAGAACCCAACCGCATCTAGAAGTCTGAAAAAGGAGTCTCTTTTCCCCCTTAATGCCTCCTTCAACGTCGATGGTTTTGCAGGTAGAGATGCTAATAAGATTACAAAAACTAATGATTCCGTCAAACCCACATCCGAAACGCATTAGCCATGCAACTTCAGGCATTAACGATACAACTTCATTAATGGTGGAAATCCCATAGAAGGGCATCTGCAGCCAGCTCCCGTAGAGGGCTGTCTGCAGCCAGCTCTTGCAAACTGCACGCGTCCGAATTCGATGCGACCAATAAAGCTTTTTCATTATGCTTCTAATAATATCATTGGGAAGGTCAGACCAATCTCTTTCTTTGTTTCTCAAAGTTATACCTTCATCTTCGTTAGAAAAAGGATAAAAAAGAGAGTTTTAATTCATCAAAATCTTGTATGATATAATTATATATGTTAAAAAAACAGATTAATCTTCTCTTCAATGGTTACTAGCTCACGCTATTGGCATTATTTTCAGGTCTAACTCTTTACACACAATGCACAACTGTCATTGATTTGGATAAAAAATCACCTACAATAGTTGAAGGGAATCCAAAGAAAGGAAAAGTTTCTCATGTCTTTTCTATGTATTCGAAAGACTTAAACCGTGAGTTGGTCAACTGCGCTGAAGGGACTCATCTCTAGAGCATTTATGCAGGTTCATAGAGGCCAATCATGTGACCATCAATGCATCGCATGGCAGCAACCTTTCCATGGATTTCATATTTGATGGAACCATCTAGTTCAGCTCCTAATCCCATTAATTTTGCTACTGTACTGTTAATATCGTTCACTGTGAATGACAGAAGTGAGGAGTATCCATTCTGCTTCACATTATCACTGGGAGATTGCATAAGGGCAAGCTTGAGAGGACCGGATTGGAGTTCTGCCCACCGAGGAGTGCAGATATTTACAGAGAAGTCGAGCCCTTGGGAGTAGAACTTAGCCGCCTTCGGAACGTCCTTGTGGAGTTGGAGTATCCACCTGAACGACGCTGCCGCCATCTCCCTTCTTCCTGTCACTTCCTCATCCTCGTGCTTATGCAAGCAATTTGGTTGGCCGTTGGTTCTCGCTTTCAAACACGATTAAAAAAAAACAGATTAATCTGATATAATATATATATATAAGATTAATTTTATTTTATTATAATTCTAATTAGATATTATAATTTAACTAATATTGTATTATAACTCAAAGTTCACTCTCTACTCTTCTACGTAATATAATGTAATCATCTTAAATTAAATCTTTTTTTCTTTTTTTTTTATTTCTTAAATGTTATTTTTCTATTTTTGTTGTCTCTTGCGTTTTTGTTATCTCTTACTCTCAAACAGGTTGTGCAATGATTTTACAGAGCTATGGGGGTAAAATCAGCAACTGGTGGGCTTTGGGTCAAGGCTCCTAACATGCATAACTGAATTAACTACGTACAAATGAGATTAATGGAAGGAGGGTGTTGAGTTTGAAACTAATTCAAGACTGTAGCGAAAAAGATGACAATGAAATTAAGTACACAAATATAGAAATTAAAATGTTGAAAGATGAGCAAGAAAGTACGAAGTAGAGTTTGCTCGAGTTGCTGATGGGTTCTTTCGATCTAAGCGCTTTCGTATCGACAATCTTGAAGGTTTTGTTTTGGGGTAAGTATTAGCATGTCTGGTTGAGAAGAATAGAATAGTCATTCTATTTTTGTCATCTTAACTAATTTTCTTCTACTTTGAAAAGCAATTTTTTTTCTTTTCCCTTTTGCTTTGGTACATAGGGAATCTTACACAAACATCCAAGGATAACACTGTACTTAACAATATATCATGCTACAAGTATCTATAACCCTTCCCATCAGCTTCTGGTGCATGATTATACACAATAAACAATATAATTCGGCATTTTGGAGCAAAAACAATTCACCAAAAGGAAAAAAAAAGGAAGATCTGCGCCTAAGTCTTTCTCCATCTCTCCAAAACTGCAAATTGGAAGATGAAAAGATATTAGATAGGCAAAGTCCGTTTCTTAAAAATGTTCTGCAATGGCAGGAAACACCATAGAGAGATTGTGGTTGCGAGCAGGCATAACTGATGGCAGTATCACTAACAACTTCAGAGCCATTCGCATCTAGTGATCAGAACCATTGGCATCATCTCCTTCTAAGCTTCTTCTTTTCTTCTTCCCTTCGCCATACCTTGACCTCCTCGGTGCCTCATCCTCACTTTCACTCTCATCATTTCTGAAGCTGTTTCCAGCAGCAAACTGATCTTCGTGGTGAGCCTTTTGTCCTTCTTGCTGATACTGTGTCTCATCATCCAACCTGCCTCCCGGACCAGCCATTTCCTGACCTCTACCCTGCTCTGATCCTGCACCATATCTGTCATTGGTTGGTGTCCTCTGATCTCTCTTAACTGCCCGGCCAGAATTCTGGGATGAAGGTGCTGGGGGTGGGGGAAACATAGGGGGCATGCTGACTGGGCGGCCACCTCGAACAGGATTTGCACCTGTGGGCCCCATACCCCCCATAAATGGAGCACGACCTGGACCCATCATCATCCCAAGTCCACCAGCAGGAAACATAGCCCCAGGTTGTGGAGGTCGCCCTGGAAACATCATGCCAGATGCAGGACCTGTGAAATCTCCAGAAAACCTTGGCCCATATGGTGGAAAAGGACGGGGAGCACCGAAAAGATCTGGCACCCCAAAACCATCAGGTGTTACGGGTCCATACGAAAAGCCATCACCACCCATCATCATAGGTGGAAAACCTCGCATACCAGGCATGGGTCTGGCACCTCGGGCAAGTGGCATGTGAGGGGGCCACATGACTCCTCTGCCTCTTCCTCTTCCCTGAGCTGCAGCACTAAAGCTTTCATCCTCCTCCTCACTTTCTTCCTCTTCTTCTTCTTCGTTGTCCTCAAATGGCACAATGTCCGGGTTCTCTCCTCCATTATCTGAATTGACTCCCTTTGCTTTCTCTTCTTCTCGTTTTAATTCTGCTGCCACCGAAATAGCCTGTACCCCAAGGGAATAAAAAATTGAATACACCATACAAATTCATTTATTGTGGATATCCAATAAAATGAAGGGCAAGTCAATATGCAATACAGACATCTGAGTATTAGGCTGCCTCCTTTTATTTTAACAACCAAAAGCAAGGAAAATGAAAGCTATGTAATAAACTAAACAAAGATGGTTCAACTGCATCTTCTACTTTAAGTATACCAAAACAATAATAGTGTAATTTTGTAAGCCCAACATCATTGCTCAATTCCCCTAAACCACTCTAGACAATCTTATCACTAAATCCACATGCATAGCATGACTTCCTAGAAGGCTATTAACTTCCTAGAAGGCTATTAGCCTGTATGAGTCTTTAATTCATACTTATATCATACAAGGACCTCATATTATGGTATATAAATGAGATCACACTAATTTGCATCCAAGCAAGCACTAGAACGCAAGACTTGCTTCCCTCTCTTTTCATTTATTTCCCTTTTTTTTTTTAACATTTCTCTATTCCATTCTAATAATTCTATTTCTATTTGTTTTGGAACTCAGATGTTAGAAAAATTAAAATAAAATAAGCATACCATAAGCTCACTATCTGGCTCAAGATAAAGCAAGGAGGCCAACTGCTCACCAATAGAAGGCTCTAACTCCTGACAATCTCTACTTATCTGCATTTGCACAAAGTACAGCAATAAGGTTGAAAGTAAAATTGACTCAAAACCAACAGCAACATGTAAGTGGAAATATCACCTATTGCAGACACTATTACTGCAGATAAAGATACATGGTAAAATGGTAGATAATAATTCATAAAAACCAGAACATTAAACTAATTAATTGACAAAACTTTTTCTAAGTAAAATTATCCTCAACCAATTTTATGGATTAACCCTTGAGGGCCTCAAATTGTACCTTTACTGGTAAGTTCTCATTGTAGGGGTTCCTCAAATGGCGAGTTTTGTGGAAGGACAGCTCACATAACTACATATCAAGAACAGCCGTAAGTATATAGATCTTTATGCATGCCCAAAAAATTATCAAAATATTGCACCTGATAGAGGGCATTAAACAACTCAAACACTAAAAATGTAGCAAAATTAAATCAAATGAACAAAAAATATCAAAATAAGCTCCATGCTAAAGATATTTTTAACTCTTTTAGTTCCTTAGAACTTAGCATTACAGAAAATTTTGTTCTCAAAATGAGAAGAGAACAAGGGGGTGTAGAAATGTACTTTTAACCATTTTACTGAGAAATTTCGTCCATAATGTGCAGTTCCATGAGCATATTTCCAGTTCCCTCCAGCAACAGATCCACCAATTTTTGATGTCATCTTGGCACAACCCTATTAAGCCAAAGACAATGTAATGCCTACCACATCATAAAAGACGAAAAGGCAAAATTTTGGACTAATGATAATATCATAAGACCAAATAAAGGACTGACTAGATAGTTATGCAAGACCTAGTAAGACATGGGTAACAAGTTATTTAGGAACAACACAGGTGCTGATTCTCAAATTGAATAGATAGAGGATATTAGATTTCTGAACTACCTGGAAATGCCGAGTACGATTAACTGAGAAGATCAAAATCACATTTTCAGCAGAATCAAAAGCTTCATTCAGTTTAGCCTCATTGCTTCTTTGAGTTGCCCATACTCCTTGTTGAACAGATAGTTCCAGATTTTCGCGGTTGCAACTTTTAACAATAAAATACCTAGGGTGCCATATACATGAGCCGGTAATCAATCATTAAGTCAATGCAGTTTTTTTAAGTACAAAGTATCATAGTAGGCATAAGGTTTGTTAATGTTAGATTGTCAATTATAAGCCTGAACATAAACTCAAGGATTTTTAGGCATATCAGTTTTCAACCCATTTGACAGATGGACAAAAGCAAATCCAATAAAATACTACTCCAAGGATTTTTAGGCAAACTTAACCATAGATTTGAACCTTAGGGTTCTTATTACTGAGCATTTCAATTTGTTCAAAATTAGCGTTGCAACTATAACTTCTAATTATAGTGATCCTCAAACTCTAGAATCTTAACATATAAAGTAGAAAAAACATGAAGCTGTAACTTAATAGTCAAAAGTAGCAAAATAAGCATGCACATACGAAAACAGCGACTGATTTACTTTCATACTTCTAAACCAACAAACACAATAACACAAGACTTTATCACATCCTTGTAAATAAGTTGGTCTAGTTGTAGAAAAATACTCCAAAATTCTAAAATACAAATCAAAGACAAGACATGTTAGTTTTCTTCCCTTACCCTAAAACGGTATAGAAGAATAATCCTTTTCACCATCAAAAGAAAGTTGTTTGTTGCATCTAAGCTTCAACAAGTTTAGAAGAAAAAAAAGGAGAAGAGTTAATCTATTCAGTCCTTAACTGCACTATCTAAGCCAAAAGGTTACAGGTAGATAGCACTAGATTCACCTTTTTATGGATGCCCTTGCAAAATAAAAAATACAAGAGCTTGAAGGATGAAAACAACACAGAAAAGAATAGGAAATCATTCAATTCTCAAATTTGAATAATACAGCATAAATGTGTAGAAAAAAGCACAACTAATTTAGGTTTGTATGAAACTAAATACACCTCATAGATGATGACAGAATTCCTTTAGGCAATTATTGTTGAATAACGGACATCTCATAAATATGTCCAAAATAAAATACAATTAACGATTTACAAAACCCAATTAAAGACCCCAGGACTCTGAACACACCTAGATATTCCTTGAGGCAAAGGTATAGCAGTTTTGTTTGCCTGGTTAGACTGACCGTTGGGGACATTTTGTATCTGGGTCTGGCTGACCTGTTGTGGAGGCTGTTGAACTTGCTGCTGTGGATGCATGTTAGCAGATTCTGTTGTTGAAGGTTTTCCACCTGCTCCTTGGTTTACATTGTTTTGTCCTTGTGGAATCTGAGATTTTTCTGTTTGTTGGGCAAAGCCAGAATTCCTTTGTTGAAAAAATTTGTTATAATTGTAAGAACTCAATTGCTGAATCTTTTGCAGGACTTCTTCCACAGGAGGTGGAGGTCCTGGGAGCTTTGCATGCCTATATCGGCAGTCAGCACCATTAGGACAAAAACCTAGCTTGTACCTGCAACCATGAAATTTTGTGTATAAGCAGTCATCCTAATGAGAAAACAGAATTGATACTAATATATTCAAGAAATTCCACGGTTTGTGTTTTACAGTGCATTCAAGGTAAGTCATCTTTGGGAGTAATATTAGCACCAAAAGAAACTAATAAACTAGCTAGATAATCTCCCAGTTGCTTAAGTCTGCATTAAAGAAAAGCCAAATAGGTCTTTTGTCCAGTTAGTACACATTCTCTATGCAACTAAAGCCTCATCTTCCCACCCCCTTTGGTTTTACTTGCTTCCATAATATGAGGTTTCCTTTTTCTTTTTAGCTTCTTCCTCCTTTCACTTAGATAAACAAATTTGGAGATCGAATGACTTCCAAACAAAATATCCATTGTCTTCTTCAGTTAGCCTTACCAATTTAAAGCAAAATTTCTATCAACTATTAACAAAATTCAGTAAAGATAAAAGTTATAGATTAATTCAGCTCAATCCTATAAGGTACATTCCGTACAACAAAGAACAAGAAACAATAAAGCAAGCAATTAAACTAGTAAAAGAAAAAGAGCATACATGTTACACTCCTTAATATCCTCGTTGGTGTGTTTGTAGACACAATCTTGCTCCCGGCACTCACCAAAAAGCCGAAAAAACCGGCAGACCGGCATGCGGGACTTGTCGTACTGGTGAAGGAAACCGCAGGCGTCGCCCTTCATGCAGAGGCTGCGGAGCCAGTGCCGGCATACAGTCTGACGAAAGCTCCTTCGCCCAGCTCCTCCGCCACCCACAGCGGCGGCGGGATCATTTGTCGAAGTAGGGGCAGCGCCTGGGACCGCCGAGTTGTTGTTGCTGTTGTTGTTGGCGGCGGCCGAAGGATCGGAGTTGACAACGGGCATGGAGGCAGTTGGCGCGGCGGGACCCGCATCGAGACCGCCCTCGAAATCGAAGCTGAGACCTCCCTCCGAGTCATCCATTTCGACGCGCGTGACCTTTCGTCTTTTCCTTTTTTTTTTTTTTTTTCCACTCTTCTGGTTGGTTTAGGGTTTATTGTCGGAAATCATGAGAGAGAGAGATTGAGAGGGTAACGGAGCTAGAATTAGAATTTCGAACTTCTAACTTCGAATTTTCAATTTGCAAAGAAAGGTTGCAGTGTTTTTTTTTTTTTTTTCTTATGTACTTATTACGATTAGAATTTTTTGTCTTTCCATTTTTTTGTTGATCCTTTTTAAATGGGTTCACGTATATTCTTAATTATACTATTGTAAATTTCATTTGGAGGTTAATTTACTGCTGGTGAAACACTCACAATTTGCAATTTGCTTATTTAAAAAAAAATCTATCTATTTTCCTTAAAATTAAATATGAATTTCCAAATTAATGAACTCCATGTCTTTTGATTTTTTTATATATATCAAAAGGATATAAATGATGTTAAATATTTTAAGATTTCATGATTTCTAATTGTTTTAAAAGTGATTTTGAGAATGTAAAATTACAATGTTTGAAAAAATCTTAAAAAATAAAATTGCATAAACAATATTTTTTTCAAAGAAATGGAAAAAGAAATTTTGAAATGTTCTATTTATTACAGTAATCTGTCCAATAATTACATTCCTGTAAACATTTTCTTGCATATAACAAATGTTATAATATTATATTCTCAATAATCACATTTTTAATAAAATACAAAATGGTACTTAACAACACAAATTTTGGTAAAAACAAAAAACCTAATGAAATCCAAGCACATGGAGGTCTGGAATCAAATTATGTTCATCATATATTATGAGATTAGATATAAACAACGGTTGGAAAATGTTTGACTGGACATTGCATCCATGCAGCAATGCAAGATAGAAGAAATGAGAATATAATGGTGAACTGGACTTCTGAACCAGATGCAAGTCCCATTAAGGCACATTATGGAAATGGTACTCATGATTTCCAGTTCCTTGTCCAGCAAGTTTATAGCACCTGCTGCTAGTAATTTTGCTATAAATTATTTTCTGCAGATTAAAACACCGGCAAGCAATATGATCTGATTCAAATAAAGCAGAGCTATGAAAATTTAATTCACATCATGGTGTCAATCATGTTTCATGTTTGGTTTCAATATGATCTGATCCAAATAAAGCAGAGCTATGAAAATTTAATTCACATCATGGTGTCAATCATGTTTCATGTTTGGTTTCGACCATCCAATAGTTTAATAGGATCTGTACAATTATACTAGACAATGTTCTAAAAGGGGAAAATGAGGCAAAAGAGAGGCAGAAAAAATGGAATAATTGACACAACTGGACAAATACGGTTTATTTTGCTTGATTGAAATTATCACAATAAATAGATATCCATGAATACAATATCTTTTACCAATCTGTACCCAATTCTCTTGAAAGGAACAGTTGGTCAATGTACAAAATGATGGGGCCAGATGCTGTTACATAGTTTTGCATTTGAATCCTTGCTGATGCCTCTGCAAGAAAAGGAAGTGGAGAAATGACATCAAATTATCAATACGAGTCAAGTACTTTTAAAACAAAAGCCCCCATTTGTTGATCTACGTTTGTCTACCTCTATTAAGTGCAGAGTGGATTGAGAAGCCACTTCCCTTTTAAGAGGAAAACATTAATGGTGTGAAAGTTAAAGTTAAGCCATCTTTCAACCAATACAAATTCTAACTATGGTTTTTCAAACATGTCCAAAGACACAACCTCATCCAATCTTGAAGCAATATTTTGATTGCAAACCAAGCCCTATGCTACAGACTGAACCGTATCCTTCTACTAATCTGTTTTCATAATCATTAAACATCTTCCTAGAGAAAAATGGAAACACCAAATGTAAACACAGTCCCAATTCCACATATGCTCAATCTACCATAGGTGGCATAGGTTAATGCTTGACAGGTTTAGTTTTGCGTCACCAAACGCCTGCACTCTATCGGGATGCACAATTTTCAAACAAAAGCTAATGGAAACAGATAAGAATACCAAGTACATCATCTGCATCAAGTACTTTATTAAGAGTTATTTGATTGCAAAAAAGAAATCATGCATGCTCACCATCTTCATTTAGCTTCTTTAACAGCTGCGCCCTTGTAGGGAGAGCATACATTCCTGCAGCTACAGCTTTCCTGATTGCCCACCCATGGTGGGGTGCAAATACCTGCGCATAGGCCCTGGAAGCTGGATCTTTCAAGGAGTTCCCCCTGCCAAGGAAAGATCCATGAGTAAACTCATTCAACAATTTCAACCTCACAATTAATTGCAGTCTGCTTATATATGCAAGTTGCAATCACATGAGTATTCCTGTCTCAATATTCTATAGAATAAATTTTAGATTAATTTGCTGAATAGTAAACCATAAAGGTCACAACATAACAAAGTTAATATACTAGGCAAACTAGCATTGAAAGGAGCATTAACAGCTCTTGTCTATATATAATACTTATGGATCTGCACAAAGGAAAATTTTCTCAATCATTCTTCTGAGCATTCTAAAGCTGACTTTCAACTATATGTAAACAAAAAGTGACTCTAAAGATCTAGAAAATTTTCTATTAAGAGAAAAAAAAGGATATAGAAAGATTACATAATTACATATATAACCCTGCAGCAAACAAAGAAGCTCTTAAAGAAGATTATTGGAAGATGCATATGTTTCTATCCCATGTAGCATGGATTATAGTAAAGACTATCATCAATTGCTTATTTCTTTGGAGCTCATTGGAGAACAATGGTTTCTAACTAAAGCGGTGCCTAATTAGTTAGATGCAATAATACTACATAAAACAGGAGTAACGGACAAGGTCACCTGAATTAAAGAACACATAAGAGATCCATATGACCTGATTCACACATCACAGTGGCTTGTCATTTGCTTATTTTCTCTTTTTTCTCAAACACTTATCAACGTACTTTCAATGAGTACCAATCACCCCAGCCATGAGTTAATACTTTGGTTACACTTCAATCAAACAGTAAGGACTGTTGTACACTGGCAGACCAAGGTTATTTGAGTTCTCAAAATCTTTTTGCAAACAAAATTTCTCATGCCTTTAAGGAGGAAAAGAATAAAAAACAAACCTAAACCTTAGAAAAATTGGAAAAAAAGATTTGATGCCCCAGAGCTGAGCCACATGCCATAAAGTCAAGTATACATTTCGAAATCCTAGCAGACAGCTAGCACAAGAGGCCATCTATATTCCATTATCAAGTCATAATGATACTAGAGAATGTTATACTCTTTTGGTGTTAAAGTCTGCAAACAACTTGTAACAGCAAAGATACATTTCTCACAAACTAATCATATTGAGTTATACATAAATTGGCAGCAGCTTGATGATTTAGTTTCAATTGAATATAGGCATTGGGCTCTTACTCTGTAACTAGAATTTGTTCAAAGAGTACCCTGACCATGTCAAGCCCACGTTTCACTCTCAAAAGGTTTCTTGTATGACTCCCAGCTTTCCTAACGCAGTTCCCCTCTACATCCCTGTCGAGCATTGCGTTTAGCGTTGCAATTGACTTCGACGCCTCTGCAAGATCATCAACCTGTTATCACCAACCACTTCACAAAATCAAACAGTTTCCCAAAATCAATGATTATTAGGAATCATTCGGCAACGCTTTTTTGGTCTGACATTTTTTGCTATTTCCTATTTTTTGCTCGATTCTCGTAAAATTTATTGAATCAAAACATTTCAAATTACTCGAATCAACTAAATCCGTACCTTGGCGACGTAATCCATTTCCGCGAACTTGAAGGCGATGCCCAAACAACCAAACAAGGGAGAGACTAAAGAGCAGGCGCGTGAAAAAGGAGCCACATCCATATCCGCGGCTTGCGAGTTTACGGTTGCTGCAAGTTCCTTGAACGCATCAGAGATCTTTCTCAGTGTCTTTTCGTTCTCTAAATCCACCATTGTTGACCTCTCTCTCTCTCTCTCTCTCTGCCTATCAGAAGTTAAATTCTTTTGTCTGTGTCTGGTCAATATTAGCGAGGGGAATGTTCTTTGCTGCACTAGGACGCCGAAAGAACGAGGCATCCAGGGGACAATATTTGGCGCTTGTTTGGCTACTAATGCGGTATATTCTGTTACGGATTAAGATTGTCCGGCGCTGGTTTTGGATCTCGAACAGCTCAGCCGTATAGCTTTTGTCCTGTCCACGTGATCTAGATTATCCTGTGTTGTAAATATATCATTATTCTTACTTAAAATTACTTAGTAATAATCTTATCAAGCTCAATGCCTAATTTTCTCCCTTTTTTTTTCTCTTGTAAATGATCTTGTTTCATTTTTTATTATTAAATTTATTTATTATGATTAAAAACTGCTATTAGCTTTATTTTTTAATTATTTATTTATACACATAACATGTGTCTCAAGTTTTAATTTCTATATTTTCTTATACAAAAATATCATAAAACAATATAAACATGCTTTAATTGGACAATAAATAAGCAAAATTGGAACTTTGAAAGGGATGTCATGATGACTTAATTTTAAAAAATTCAACTTTACAAAATTTTTATGATATTATAAAACTTTTTAAGATTTTCCCGATCTCGGGGCTCTATTTAAATTATGTTAATATAAAATATAAAACTTATTCCCTTAACAAGAAGATAATAGTACTATCTTTACATACAATTCATCTTTCAAAACAAAGTAACAAATTATAGAAACTATTCATACTTTGATTTTTTTTATTGTACATATTGATGTCAATCTAGTCTTAGGTTACTCAATGAAAATAATTATCTTATATCATAGTGCAAAATTTGATGATATTATACAAAGAGAATAAGTTATACAAACTATTTATGTATATTTACATAGGAGTATATTGTATTGCATATAGACGTCAACTTTCCTTTTATTGCATAAAGAACAAGTTATACAAGCCATTCATATCCTTAAATTTACTATATATATTAATATTTTTTTATCGAATAATTAATGCGTCATAAATTATTAATCCTGTTAATAACTCATAATAGATCTATTATAAAATTTCACATTTTAAAAGCAAGATTAAAATCAAACACATTACGATTGAGAATGTGATTGTGTTAACTTCAAATTAAAACGTAAATTATCGTTAGATATAAGATATAATGTCTAAATTAAATAAATCACGATTTGTAATTTTTTTGTATTAATTTCAAATTTAGACGTTAATTGTTATTGGACAGGCTATGTATAGGGCCCAAACACTAGCCCACTTCTTGTACGACCCAATTCTGAAATTGAGAGCGTGACGGGGGCGGTCAAAATAAAATCCCTTCTTCGAATTTCCCTCTTCTCCTACACTGCTCGTCTAAAATTGTCTTCAACGATGGCTTCCAAATTTGTTTTTCTCTGCGGTAAATTTACTCCAAGATTTCGTCTGAAATTTATTCTTCTTCTGCAGTTTTTAAGTCGATTGGGAGAGCTACGATTGACCTTTTGGATCAGCTGTTATTTACCTTCTACTTGATCATGGTGCCGAACAGTAACGTTGAAGAAAATGATTCAATCTTTCAGGTACTTCAATTTAATTGAGCATTTTGGTTTTATTTTCTTTTCAGTTTTGCCTTTCAACACTAATTCTTGAGAGTATTTTTGGTTCTGATTTTTGTCTTTATTTTCTTATTGTGTTGCTTATTCAATTTTTGGACAAGAGAGAGAGAGAGTAGGAATTTTCAATTATTTTTTCCTTTTTTGTAGTTGTTATTTTAAATTATCTTTTGATCTGTGCAAGTATTTAAATGATCTAATTACTGTGTTTCCATGGCAATTGTGTTCCGCCCATTCTTTGAATGAACTAAAAAACAATAATCTTTTTTTTTTTGAAAATAAAACACTAATCTAATTAACGTGTATCCCTCTTGTTTTTGTAGTCATGCCAATGACTTCCATGTTTATTCAAACCAACGGAAAATTTAGCCCTTCAATTTATCAAGAAATTGTAAGTTTTGTCTTTTTTTTTTCTTAAATAGTAAAAAATCTTAGACTAAATTTATTTTTCAATTAATTTTTATTTACATCGTATTTGTGCAAGATTTTAATTTATATTCAAATTTTTTTAATTTTAATAAAAATAATTATTATGAACTTTAATGTAAATTATTGTTTTATATTTACTTAACATTTGACTTGACAATCGGTGTTGTTATGATTATATAAACTAACTATATTAATTGTTTGTTTGTGTCATATATATATATATATATATATATACATGAATAGATAATATCAAATGATATTAATTAATTTTTTATTAAAATTAAGACTTTATATAAATATAAATAAAAATAATCATAATTCGATAAATATAAACTTTTTGTTTCTCTTATTCATCCAAAGAGTAATGTGTTTTCCTTTTGGTCGAAAAAGAGGCACGACTTTGATTATTTGATAGGCTGCAATTTTGTTGGTGGGACTAAAGCTATGATTCACCATTCACGTGCTCTCGGTGCCTGTAGCCAAAAGTTGAAGGGAGCTTTGACATTCAAGCACTTGAATCCGATTAGCAGTACTTTATTTTCTTCCTCTAGATTCTCTATTCTTCTAATATAATATGCTAGTATGCTATTAATTCCACATATATATATATATATATATTGATTAACCATATATATATATTAATGTTAATCACATTTTTTTAATTTTTTATTAAAAAAAATTCAAATTGTACTTTTTAAATTGAGATTAATGAATGAACTAAATGTTTGAATGTCCTTTCCTCTTACCTTAAATATCAATAGTTTCTTTTATTTCTTACGAGCATAAATTCTTGGGATCAGTTGTTTTTTTTTTTAATTTTTCATAATTATTTCATAGTAATTCAAGTTTTTATTGTAAAAAAAGTAAGCATGAATAATATTATTAAAAGTTACTTTTAATAATGAAAAAAAATCTTATAATACATGTATAATGTTTTTAATTATTATATAATTAAAGACGTTGTTTTGTTTTTTTCTTACTTTGTTAGGTTATGATTGTATTTGGATTCGAATAAATCATTGAGATTGAAATTATTGAATTTAATTTATTCAATTATTTTGATTAATTTTAACTATTTATTATTTATAATATAATATAAAATCTAAAAATAATAAATTGATTAAATTTAATTTTAAATATAGTTCTATTATTTTGTCAAAGAATTCGATTAATAAAATATTCAAAAATTTAAAATTAAATAGACCCAATGATCTAAATCCACCCAATACTCACTCCTTGTATTGTCTCAAATCGGCCCTCCCAAAAAAACGAAGGAAAAACGATTTGAAAGTAACGTATTATCCAAAAACAGATTCGAGTCAGACTCTTTAACTCAGGTGGAGGAGTTCTGAGTGAGTGAGCTCGTCAGATTTTTCAAACAGTATTTTCCGCCATTTCAAAATGTGGCGTCAATTATTTAATCACACATAGAAACATTTTTCAAAAATATAAGTTATTTAAAGACAACAAAACAAGCGCATGCACTCTCTCCTCTCTGTCTTTGCTCTCTCTCTTTTTCTAATCCTTTCAGCTTATCTTCTCCAACTCCCCCATTTCTCTTTGTCTCTCTCTCTCCTACTTTACCTTTTTTATCTTTGTTTTGTGTGCCCCTTTCTCACCAACATCACTTCTTTTTCTTATTTTCTGCTAAAATCTAAGAACCCTAATAGTAATTAGTACTAATTTCTTTCTAGAACTGTTTCGTACTTTCCCTTCACCAGATCTACATTGCTCTGCATTCAGCTAAGACCATAAAGATTCTCTCTCTTTTTTTTCTTCTTTTTCTTTTTGCTTTTTCTTTCACATTTTGCTTTTGTCTTCCTCGTCGACTTCTTCTCTCTTTTTTAACACACTCTCCCCGTCAGATCGAGTAAAAACGCTTCAAATTTAGCTAAAGAACCTGCATTTTCTGCCAGATCCAAGCATGATCTTTCTCTTCATATAATATTCATACCAAACTTATCTGCTGAACCTTGCACTTTGTAAGTCGTTTTTTTCAAAAAATTTTTTAATTTTGGTTCATTTTTGAATTTTGTTAGGCGTAATATGGTTCGGTTTTGGTTGCATTCTTATCCGTTTGGTAGCTAAGAAAAGTTAGGGAAGTGGGAAGGAAAAAGAGCTCCCATTTTGTTTTTTAACTTTATTTTTGTATTCGGTGTGGTTTTAAAGGACTGAAAGAGACGCCTTAACTTAAACAGTGGTTACAGTGAGTGAACATTGTGAACGTTTAAAGTCAATGCTTGTTTTTTGCTTTCTTTTCTTTTTTAACCATGTTTTGTCGGTGACCAAATCACCTTTCATATTACAAAGAAAATGAAATTTAAGAATGAATTTGGTTACTTATTTAATTTAATTTGCTTTTGAAGCAACTGGGAATTTAACTTATTTTGGTTAAGCTCAATTAAGATAGATGAGCAGCAAATTTCTTGTAAGCATAACTGTTTAGTTTCCTTTCGTTTTGCTTTTGCCTTTTGGTATTTCTTAAACAGAGAACAATGTGGGAAAGTTTCAATTTTGAGTTTGTTGATTAGAACTCTCGCGGAGTTGAATGACGCATTTGTTTTTTATTTGCTAGAACTAGCTTCGTAGCTTAAAATGGAGGACCCCGAAGCACAACCTGGCGAAGATCCGGTGGAAGAGCCCCTAAATTTGGAGAACCAGGTCGCCGCAAGTCCAGCAGAGAGCGTGAAAAAGTTCAATAAATCTGGGAAATCTAGTGAAGCAGCAGAGTCAAAAGTCTCAGAACTGACTAATTCAACCAAAAAGAGAAGTGATACTAGAAATGGATCTGAATTGAGTTCAGGTTTTGCCAGATCAACCGTATCTTCCTCACTGCGATCATCAAATTCTGTTGCGGCGATAAGAAGAAACAGCACTGGGGGCGTGCCTGAGAAGTCATCAGCCTCTAATGCAAGACAGCAAAATAATGCTAATACTATTGCAGGCAAGAAACCCACCACTCCTTCAGCTACTGAGTCAGTTAGGCGGTCCCTACCAGAACTCAGAAGAAGTTCACTGCCTTCAGTGGCAATAAAACACACATCTCGAGCAAACCTTTCAGAGACTAGGAAATCAGTTCCGGTGTCACCGGAGATGCTCCGAGGACGCTTAAGTACATCGACTGCATCCGATACTAGTATACAAAAGACTGTGAGAAAATCTACAGTAAAGCCTGCATTATCAACCTCTTCTTCTTTGAAAAAGATTACTTCTTCATCACTGGACAGCACTGCGAGTAGCACAAGTCGAAAGACAATCTCAAAGGTTGCTTCTCCAACTGCTAGGTCACCTTCAGTATCCAGTGGTTTAAGAGCCGGGTCTTTGTCATCATCTCTGGATAGGAGTTCTAATTTATCTGGGCGGAAGAAAGCAGCCACCCCAGAAAGTAGAGATTCACGTTTCATTGTTCTTCCACAGGTGGAGATCAAAGCTGGTGATGATGTGGTAAGAATTTTTGTCACAGCAGAGCATGTGTGATGGTATGCATCAATATTGTTAACTGTGTCCCTAATTTAGACATGGTTATCATAGGTATGCTTCTGGATCTACCTAGTCTGCTTTCTAGGATTTGGTGTTAATGAAGAACCTAATATGTGCATTAGCAATATGAATAAAGAACCTAATATGTTTCAGTGACATTGCTTTTTCTGTTGATTTCAACATGTATACTTTACAATTGGATTTTGCCACACCTTAAGTTTGGTCCCAATTCTGGAAAACAGGTATAGTAATCCTTGATATGCTTGTGGAACCATCTAGTCTGCTTTATAGGATTTATCTTAAAGTGACCATTGTAAGAATGATTGCAGTAAGAAAAACTCATCTTTGAATCAACTATGTTTTAGGGACATCACTTATTTGCTGATTTCCTCATGCATGAATACTTGACTGTTGCTCATACTAGGAAGACCAAAACTATAGCCTAGACGTGTATAAGATGAGCCATTTTCCCCAAGTAGATATCTGCCAGTCCTTTACACTGTTATTGAAGTCGTACTTTTTGTTGATTGTGTTTGTAAATTTACCTACACACGCACACATTTATATTCTCCTATGGCTGTTTAGATAACTACTCATCAAATGTCATATTTCTTCTGGCTAAGCTTCTATTTGATACAGTTATTTTGTTTCCCCATTGCATTGTCAGAGATTGGATCTTAGGGGCCATAGAGTGCGCAGCCTCAATGCTAGTGGCTTGAACTTGTCACCAAACCTAGAGGTAAACTAATTCCTTATCAGATATACTAATATAAATCCATCCCATTAATCAAATTTTGTTAATTTATGTAATTTAGCGTTGCACCATCTCAGACAATTTCCTCTCTCTTTTTCCGCTTGTAAAAGCCCTCTGAAACTTCTTTATAATTAAGGTCTGATAAGACACTTAGCCCTTTGGTTGCTAGTGTATGGCTTCTACATTTGCTCATTTGTTTGGGGTATTCTCCATTTTAAGATCCCATTTGTTGAGAACTTTGAGAACTTGACATGCTTACTCGTTGACGTAGGGACTGAGAGCCTGGATTCTAAATTTATTATTGATGTTTTAATAAATTTTGATTCCTACAACTTTGTATAACTGTAAAGCTTGTGTGCTCATAATTATTATCGAGAATATAAGTTTGAGGCACGGACGAAGCAACTTAGGAACTGAAGTGAAATCAGTTTCATATAATTATATTTATTGTTCATATTGGCAGGACTATGTGATGAGAATAGAATATTACTTGAGAAGTTTTTCTGAATTTCCTATTATTGTTCCTTCTACTAATTCTTTTATTGGGCAGTTTGTTTATCTCAGAGACAATCTCTTATCAACACTGGAAGGAGTTGAAATATTGACACGAGTGAAGGTTTGTTAATTTGTGAATTACACATTTTGTCTCTCACACACCTAAAGACACGTAGGAAATTATTTATTATATTTATATTTATGACTAACTTGGTAATTGATTTTAGACTAAATTCTTTCCAGGTTCTTGATTTGAGCTTTAATGATTTTAAAGGGCCTGGATTTGAACCTCTTGAGAATTGCAAAGCTCTACAGGTTTGCCTCTCTTGCATACTTCATTCTTGAATGCCAAGAGTGAATGTTGGTGTCCTCCATGCATTATGGTCCTGATATATTTATTGCTTGTGTAGCAATTATATCTTGCTGGCAACCAAATCACTTCACTTGTTAGCTTACCTCAGCTTCCTAACTTGGAGGTGAGCTCTTAAAGGAGTATCTATTTTGATGATCATGTTTCATAATTTACATTTTATTATGGCCTTCTAAATATTTGCACTTTTTTTTGCTTTTCCCTTTTTTCTCTAGTTTCTCTCTGTTGCTCAAAACAAGTTGAAGTCTCTTTCAATGGCAAGCCAACCTCGATTACAGGTTTGTTTCCTGTTTTGATTGTTTGCTTATTATTGGTTGTTCTTCATTTAATTTCGTGGTTTATTGTATACTCTTGATATAATTTGTTTCATATTTTCCTGCACAGGTTTTAGCTGCCAGCAAAAACAGAATATCAACTCTAAAGGGTTTTCCTTATCTTCCTGTCCTTGAGGTTAGTTAGTGCCATGAGTTTGTAATATGAACTTGTATATGCTACATCATAATGTGTTCTCTAATTCTGCTGTGTTGCAGCATTTGCGAGTGGAGGAGAACCCTGTACTTAAGATGCCTCATCTGGAAGCAGCTTCCATTTTGCTTGTTGGTCCTACCTTGAAGAAATTTAATGATAGAGGTACTATTATTTTTGGTATATTTATATATTGGTTTAGGAAACTGCAGAGTGTTTCTTTTGTTGTTCTATGCATTATCTATTTCTAAGTGAGAGAGAAACATTGTTTTTTACTATCTATAAGTTAGTTTGCTTCAATGCCCTTTGGGATTAAAATGGGATATTCTCATAGATCTTTCCCGAGATGAGCTGTCACTTGCAAAGCGCTATCCTACACATACAGCTTTGTGCATCAGGGATGGTTGGGAGTTTTCCCGTCCAGAGCAGGCAGCAGGTTTGTATTTTGTAACACACTCCCTATTATCATTTCCTTTGCTAATTATTGCTAATAGCCATAGTTTCAATAGTGTATCAAGCTTGCATTGCATCTTTGGGACAGTTAACAGTATGCACAATTTGTCGAGTATATGATGCCACTTGTTTTAGGAGAAGTTTCATGCATAAATGTCATTCTGTGAATAGCACGTGATTAATGTGATTCCAGCAATAGGTTCATATGGCAGTAAAAAAGGGGAGGGAGGGATATGTACTTGTGAAAGCATTCTTCTTTGATGTTGTTATATTGTTACAGCAATAACAGAAAAGGGACAAAGATGAAGTGTAGTTGGGCCTTGAAATGTTTTATATTTTCCTAACATTTATATATTCATTGGACTTGAATATTCGCTTTTTAGTTGATCCTAAAGCATATGTGGCATATGGGCTGAGTTTAGGATTGCTGGATTCAACTCAGTATTCTGCATGGGGATAATTGCATGTAAAAATCATACATGGTCTCCTGTAGAAGTTGTGTGTTTTAATGTATGGTTTTGTCAGCAGACTCAACATTTCGCTTCCTGTTTGAGCAATGGAAGGATCATTTTCCTCCTGGATATCTGCTTAAAGAAGCCTCCATTGACAAGCCTTTTGAAGAGGATGCTTGTCACTGCCACATTGTTTTTGGTCAGGAGAGCACGCTGAGCACTGATCCAGATATAATCTTAAAGTATAAATGGTTTTTGGGAGAGAGAACACTTTCGAATTTCATTGCTATTCCTGATGCTGATGAAGAGGTGATTGATTCTTGTGCGTTAATCTTTTTGGTCAATTAATACTTCTATCTTGTGGCTTATAATGGCATCTTTTTCTTTCTTATTTTTTTTGGGCTAAATCTATTATATTATCATGTAATAAGTAGGTTTACTGGCCAAAGCATGACGAAATAGGTAAAATTTTGAAAGTGGAATGTACTCCAGTTTTAGGGCAAACTGAGTATCCTCCAATTTTTGCCATATCGTCCCCAATTGCACGAGGTATACCCTACGCCCTGTAGCTATTAAGTTTTTTCTTGTCTATATGGCATTTAGCTTTTGAACTTGTGTTAGCTTAATGATGATTTTTTGACATTGTAATTAAGGATTCACATCAAAAACATAATTTGCTTCTTTGTTTTGCAATATGCCTTTGTGAGTGTGCATGCAGATAGCAGAATCTCCATGCATGTCTGTGGGATGTCTATGCACAAGCACACTGTCAGTGTGTTTAATCATTTTGTACAAATCAGTCTTATATTCACCACTTTTAAAGCTTAGTTCTCTGCCTTGTGAAGGGAATGGAATTCCAAAGGTTGTAAACCTTGAAGTAGATGGGGAACTGGTGGAAGGTAACATAATCAAGGGTCATGCTAAGGTTGCATGGTGTGGCGGGACTCCTGGGAAGGGTGTTGCTAGGTACAAATGCCACTTAAAGTAGTTTCAGGACTTGTATAAACTGATAAATGTACATGCTTGCTTGTGGATTCGTTTTGAAGGAAACTATATGGATAACTTGTTTGTTGTCCACTATTTTCAGCTGGTTAAGGAGAAGGTGGAACAGCAGCCCAGTGGTAATTACTGGAGCAGAGGATGAGGAGTATCGATTGACCATAGCTGACATTGACTCCAGTTTGGTCTTTATGTATACACCAGTCACAGAGGAAGGTGCTAAAGGGGAGCCTCAATATAAGTATACTGATTTTGTAAAAGCAGGTTCGTGGGCAAAATCTGTCTATAACTTGTTCTTCCAGCTTTGATTTAATTTACTTTTGTTTCTTAAATCTATCACTAAAGTTGGTTGGTTGCATCACAATTTTTTAATTTATGCTTTCGCTTTCTTTCTGGCAGATAACTTATTTCCATATTAGTTGTATGTGATTTCTATGGTAGTTGTTTGGATTTGAATCAGCTGATTCACATTGTTGTATGCATGTAAGCTGCATGTTATACTTTGTCGGGTCATTGTTCAAAAGACATTGATGTCTTCTTGAAGGCTTGGCATCTTTGTAATTAGATTCAGGTTTACATTTCTGTTGAGGCCGGTCATCTGTTCCTTGTTTTTACAGTTCAACAAAGAGATTCCAAGTTGAGGACTGCAATTAGATGTTATGGGGAGCATATGCCCTATTGTTCCTCTTCTTCTGTTTTTATTCCAATTTTGCAATTTCAATTTTAAATGATTATGATCATGCTTGCAGCTCCTCCGTCCGTCAGTAATGTCCGAATTATTGGAGATGCTGTAGAAGGAAATGTTATCAGAGGAGTTGGCAATTACTTTGGAGGAAGAGAGGGTCCCAGCAAGTTTGAGTGGTTACGTGAGAATAAGGAGACTGGGTTAGTACACTTTGTTCCATGACTGCAATGAGTACATAAGTAAATAAAATTCTTCACCTATTGTATTGTTCAAAAGTTGAAGTTAATCTCATTCTGTTTACAGACTGTTGTTCATTTGTGTTCTTTCTCGCTATATATATTTGTTGTGGGCATTCCTCTTACGCACACAGCTCTTTTTTCTGTTGTGTATGGATAACTTCATGGGCACTTCTTTATCTTGATGGCTGGATTATTTTTAGAAAATTGTTTCCTAAGCTTTTCATCTATCTTCATATTTAATATAAATTATGTACAGTTTGTTATGTTGCCTTATTTTTATATGGTTTCATTGTTCACTTAGGCTCTCTTATGTTTGTGTTTGAGTTGTACTTTCTGCTGTATGGAAATAACTTCTCAAGAATTCCCTTATTTTGATGAGTGGATTATAACATTATTGCTAGAGGCTTTTACTAAACTTTCTTTTCATACAGTTTTGCTACATTACTTTATTTTAGTTAAGTTTTTCACATCTCCATTCACTGGAATTTGTTGACAGAGACTTTTTATTGGTGACAAGTGGTACATCTGAGTATACTTTGACCAAAGAAGATGTTGGTCGACGCTTGGCTTTCACATATATACCTATAAACTTTGAGGGTATGTCCACGTCCCCTTGTTTTGAAGTTTTACATGCTTGTTTACCATCGAGGAACCTTGAATTGTATAGTAATGTGGTGGTATTCACAATTTTCAGGACAGGAAGGGGAATCTGTGTCAATAGTCTCTGGTACAGTGAGGCAAGGTATGCCCATTTATGTTTATGTTTCTCTTATTATTGTTTGTTTATTAAACTGGTAGTAGATCCATTATTAAAAAAGTTTGGTGTTTGAGAAACTGATATCATAGTGATTTAACTTAATTTTTATGGGCAACTCTCAGGTTGCTTTTAGGAGTGGATTCTTATACTCTTTATCATGCATAACCTGTTAAAAATAAATAAAAGTCTGCTGCAAACTGTGGCACCTTCTCTATCATCATTACTGTAAAGGACAATTGTAGTACTCCTTTCTAATATTTTCTGGAAACTTCTCACTTGTCTTTGACTTCAGACTTATTGAATGTTACCCTAAAATAGTTTTAATTTGTATGTTGAGGTATTGTTATCTGTTTATACTGATTGCAAGCTATTCTTACGTTTCCAGCTTGTTTATTATTTGTGCTCTACCATCTTATTCATATGACATTCCTACTTGGGATGAGAAATTTAGCAATGATATTGAGATTTCAGTCCTTGTTTATCATCCTTATAGAAGACGATTAATGCTTAGTCAGCATGATGTGTAATTGCACACTTGCTTTCCTGTTCTTAAATTCTTTGGTTTTGAGGCCTTATTTTTTATATTTCCAGCTCCACCGAAAGTAACAAATGTTAAGATAATTGGTGATTTGAGGGAAAACAGTAAGGTTACTGTGACTGGTTCAGTCACTGGAGGTACTGAAGGTTCAAGCAGAGTACAATGGTTTAAGACAAATTCTTCGACATTCAATGGTGTGAATGACCTTGAAGCAATGAGCACGTCCAAGGTTGCGAAGGTAGGTGGTGATTAAAACATCTGCGCATGTAGTCTCTTATCTTTGCACTTGTATACTCGATGCGAATTCTTATTTGAGCCAAACTGTTATTTAGGCATTCCGAATACCCTTAGGAGCAGTTGGCTATTATATTGTTGCAAAATATACTCCAATGACTCCTGATGGTGAATCTGGTGAACCAGTATACGTTATATCGGAAAGAGCAGTGGAGAGTAAGTAAACTTTTTCCTATTTCTGGACTTTTCATGTTGGATTTTAATGGAAGAGAATTATAAGGGAAGTCTAGTTAAAGTATTAACTGGTGCTTTGATCTCAACCTTTTTTGTCCTTTTGGTTTCCATAAGTCACTTATGTAATTCATGTACATGTTTATATACTTTTCATTACAGCTCTTCCCCCCAGCCTAAATTTCTTATCTATCACGGGTGATTACACTGAAGGCAGTATCCTGACAGCATCATATGGCTATATAGGGGGTCATGAAGGAAAGAGTATATACAATTGGTACCTTCATGAGGTATATATTTCTGTTACCTAGGGTTCTCATATGGTTTTGTTAACTTTGCAAAATGGTGTTGAGTTTACTCCCAATGTTAAGTTTGATGTTTTAAATGTATTAAGCTTCATGTGAAACTCTTTTAATCTTTTGATTCTATTCTAATTATGAAGAAGAAGAAGAAAAGAAAAAAAAGGGGGGGCAAGAGAATACAAAAATACTACCAAAATATCAAGAAAAGAGAAAGGCATTAGATGCATTCAACATAAGTTTGTACATGAATTTTGCTCTTACTAACTTATATGTTCTTGGAATCTGTAGGTTGAAAATGACACTGGTGCTCTGATTCATGAGGTTTCAGGGCTTCTTCAGTATCGCGTAACCAAAGATGCGATTGGTAAATTCATCTCTTTTCAGTGTACCCCAGTGCGGGATGATGGGATTGTAGGTGAGCCAAGAACTTGCTTGGGACAGGATCGTGTTCGTCCTGGTAAATTTTTATCTTTATCTCAACATTTATCTTTTAAAATTTAAGTGTATAATCATATGCTATCTTGTTCTTTCCTCCTCCAACATGTTAAATTTTAACTAGTTGAACTTTTGTAGTGGAATTGGAAAAAAGTATTTTGTAATCATTTACATTATTTGGAGAATGATTGTTGAATTGGAAAAAGTGACATTTGAGAGAAGTTTGTTATTTAGGACTGTAAGATTGTCTCATTTTTACCCAGTTTCATCTACTTGATGGCTTTGTGCTTATTTTAGCGAGACGGTCTAGATTGTATTGGATTGATTCAAATGTAGCCACCATCTTAATATATTGTTTTCTTCTGAAATCCATTATAAGTTACGTCTTCTCTAACTTAGTACATTTTCCTTATTGTCATACTGCAAAAATAACCCTATTTACTAGAAAGGATGCACGAATAAACTTGTATTGGATAAATATGGTGGCTTTACTATCAAATATGCGATTCTTATAATATGCTTTTGGTGGGAAGCATAGTAAATACATGTTCCATATCCACTTTGTGACATGTCTAATCTAGAATGCACTTAAGTACACGTTTTTTTTTTTGCATGTCTGATATCCATTTTTGTTTTTCTTTCTGCAATTTAATAATGGAGTAATCTTTGTTTCTTTTGCCCTGTCAACGAAGCCCTTTTGCTTGTCTTGTGCTGCTTCTAAAGGAGAATTTATTGTGGTGAATTTATGGTTGTTAAATTTGGAACAACTTAATTTTATTCTTATGCTGAGTGCCTCTTATGATCAGGAAGCCCGAGATTACTTGCTTTGCAGATAGTTGGACATGCTGTTGAAGGGACTGTTCTGAGTGTTGACAAAAAGTACTGGGGTGGTGAAGAGGGAGATTCAGTTTTTCGCTGGTTTCGGGTAATTAGTTGACTGTTTTTCTGTAAAGCCCTTGAAAAAACTTAATGGTTTTCTGAGCTGAAATGGGTGAAATTTTATTACACTTCTTTCATGTTTGTTGCGTTGTAGAATTTTATTTGCTCTTTCTGTGACTTATTAATCAAGAATTTGTATCTGCAGACTAGTTCAGATGGTTCGCAATGTGAGATTAGGCGTGCCAGTGCCTCATCATATATGCTGTCAGTTGATGATATTGGCTTCTTTATTTCAGTTTCATGTGAGCCTGTGAGAAGTGATTGGGCTCGTGGTCCCATTGTTCTTTCTGAACAAATTGGACCTATAGTCGCTGGTATGGAGTTAACTTTCTGAGATTTTTCTAGAACGTTCTTTTTGCTGTTTTTCTTCATTCATTTGTTTACCTATTGGGTTACCTCTTTCAGTTCTGAATAATGGAAATAGATGTAAACTGAAAATTAAATTTGAAATGCAGGTCCCCCTACTTGTCAATCTCTGGAGTTTCTTGGATCAATGATGGAGGGACAGCGGCTGAGCTTCCTTGCTTCATATATTGGAGGGTGAGACCCTTGGTGATATGCCATCATCTTTGATGAGGCTGAGTTTTGTATCCTACTTGTAGTAATCAGACATGTCAAACTGAATTTCTTGTTTGTGATTCAGGGAGAGGGGAGACTGTTTCCATGAATGGTTTAGAGTGAAAAACAATGGTGTCAAGGAGAAACTAAGTACTGATGGTGAGTTTTGTTGTTGAATGTTAATTATAATATTCTGGATAGCCATTTGGAGGTGCAAGGCTGAAATTCTTGCGTATCTTCCCAGAGTTTCTGGATTTAACTCTTGATGATGTGGGAAGAAGTATTGAACTTGTTTATACTCCCATGCGCAAAGATGGAGTCAAAGGGAATCCTAAGAGCGTAATAACTGGTGAAATTTCTCCTGGTGAGTTGTATGGTGAACAGCTGATTATTGATTTGTTTGTTTATTTTTTTATTTCTGCACTTGATCCCATGCCTATTGCTCTCACCTAACCCAAAATTTTCTTGTATCAGCGGACCCAGTGGGGTTGGACCTTGTCATTCCTGATTGCCATGAGAACCAGGAGGTTGTCCCTCAGAAAACATATTTTGGTGGACTGGAAGGTGTTGGAGAGTACACTTGGTACAGAACAAAGACTAAGCTAGACAGGTCGGCATTGACAGATATATCTAGTTCTTCTGAAGATGTTGTCACGTGTGGTCAAACATTGTAAGTTTTAATATGATGTGATAGGTTCCAGGATTTTTTATTTTGTTCTGCATCTATAAAATAAACATTTATTAAGATCTGCTACTTTGGCAGCACTTATACTCCATCACTTGAAGATGTGGGTGCTTATTTAGCATTACATTGGCTACCCATTCGTGTTGACGGCAGATCTGGAAAGCTATTAGTTGCAATTTCCAACTCACCAGTTATACCAGGTATATCTGTTTTCCTTCACTTATACTTCATATATTTTTGCTTGATAGTGAATGACATGCACCTGTGCACCTGCCAACCAAAGTCTTTACAAAGCATTATCTTATCATAGTATGATATTCATGGTTAAAAACTTTTTGTTGAGCTTGAATGGTTGAGTGTTCATATAATATGCAGATGCTGCATTTGTTATTTCTTTTCGAATCCTTTTTTCCTTTAACACATTAAATGTGAAAAATATTGCAGCTCCTCCAGTAGTTTCTAGTGTTCATGTGGAGAAGCTGGCTTCAGGGCTATATTCTGGGGAGGGAGAATATTCTGGTGGATATGAGGGATCAAGTCTCTTTAGTTGGTACAGAGAAGCTAATGATGGAACAATCATTCTTATCAATGGGGCTAACAGTAAAACTTATGAAGTCACTGATGCAGATTACAACAGCCGTTTGTTGTTTGGGTTAGTGTTCCATTATACTCCTTTGACTAGGAGGCTAGATATTCTCTAAGAAAAGTATTATCTGGTCCTTACCAAATAATTTTCCTGAAACTTGACTGCTTATTGTCTTGTTTGTTTCTTTTAGAAATTTGTTGAATGTCAGGATCATGTATTGAGTTTTCTTTACATAGAACATAGTGTATTAACCCTTCTAAATTTAATATCCAAACCATTAGAAGCCTTATTGCTTACATTTAGTTGTATGTTCATTTTAAGCTGTGAAATGCTTCTCAGGTACACACCAGTTCGTTCAGATTCAGTTGTTGGAGAGCTTAGCCTGTCTGAACCAACTGAAATTGTTCTCCCTGGTAAGTGAAACATTTGCCTTTGTTGGGAAGCGAAACATTATTTGAGATAGTTATTTTTGTAGAGGGCAAGACGATATGGAATTTTCATCTCATCAAGAAGACAAGCATTTCATCATTTGTTTGTTATGTATTCTCTTCTTTACTTGCATCCCCTGTTCCATCTGGTCTAGTCCTGCTGCCATGTTGCCCTTGTATATTTCAGCTTCAATTATGTGAGTTATGATTTCAAGCCTGTCCACTGAGGCGTGAACTTGACAATTTACCATATTCATTTCATTTAACTAAGTTGTTGGTGTTCATATCAGCAACCAATGTATTCTTGCATATTTTTGGTATATGAGAGGAGAGTATTACCACTCAATCGTAGAATTTCTATCCAAACCTCTAACCTCCCCTCACACTTGAACACATCCTAATTGATGCTAAGTACAAAATATATATTCAGTTATTTTCTGCAACTTGAAAAACATCATTTTCATTTGACTTGAAAAAATTCCTGCCCTTCAGAGGTTCCAATAGTAGAGATGCTCGCTCTCACTGGAAAGGCAATAGAAGGTGATGTACTAACTGCTGTTGAAGTGATTCCAAAAAGTGAAATTCAACAATGTGTTTGGAGCAAGTACAAGAAAGATGTCCACTATCAATGGTATTGTCTCCATGTCACCATGAACTCTTTTAACATGAACCTCAATTCTGAAGGGAATCAATTTGAAGCATTAAAAAGCTTAGAACATAAACAATGCAATAAAAATACTTTTTTGTTTTCTCATATCAGCAGTTGCTATTTCATTTTGTTTTAAATGTGACATATGGGATCCTGCAGGTTCTTTTCATCAGAAACAGGAGATAGAAAATCCTTTGAGCCTTTACCTTCACAACGTTCCTGCTCTTTCAAAGTTCGGTATGAGGACATTGGTAGATGCCTAAGATGCGAATGTATTGTGACTGATGTGTTTGGAAGGTCAAGTGAGCCAGCATATGCTGAGACTGCATCTGTATTGCCAGGTTATTTGCATTTAACATTCACTCGGAAGGAAAAGTTTCTCTTGCTTAAGAAATTAGTATGATTATAGCTCTTTCACTAATTTATCTTCATTTTCAAATGAAATGGTCATAAAGTCAGAATCATCTTGAGTGAGGTATAGTAATATTAGGTTCCAGTTTTTAAGTCAGGATAAAACTCCTCTTTAGGCAAAACAGGTGCTTGCGTTGGTGGAGGAAATAATTTAATAGAAATTGGAGATATCAAAAGACATCCTAAATAAGAATTATTAGTGCAGTTGTTTTTATATTAAGAATCATTTAGTTATTTATTCTTTTCATCTGTTTTTGCATTTGATACTGAAGGTCTCTTTATATTCAGGGATTCCTAGAATTGATAAGCTAGAGATTGAAGGAAGGGGCTTTCACACCAATTTATATGCTGTCCGTGGCATTTATACTGGAGGAAAAGAAGGAAAAAGTAAGATTCAGTGGCTTAGGTCAATGGTTGGCAGTCCTGATCTTATCTCCATACCAGGTATGCTAAATCATTGGGCCTGCTAAGGATTTCAATTATTGACATGGTTGGTTGGTCGAAATATCCAATCATTGGATTCCAGCAGAATGTATTTTTGCCCTTGTTTCTGGTCAAAAGTTGAGAATTTAATTTTCTTAGTAGGAAACATTTATTTTGGAATCAGAGACATCAGCAATGAAGGGGAAACATAATCAAGTCAACCCTGCATTACTTTTTGAAATTGATGTTAGTTTATTAAGCATAATACCGACTGTTATGCGGTTACATTCTTGAGCCTCCATTTTTGTTTACTGAATCAAAAGGATCCAGTGACATTACGATCTGTGAGAAAGTGGAAACTTGATGTTAGCTTGTTAACAATATGCTTCCAGCCATATTACCTGAACAGACAACTTATTGGCTTGCACTGTGACACTTTGCAATTCGGTGTAAAGGCACAAAAAAGAACTTATGTTTTCAGCGTCATATCAGCAAGTTCAGTGGAGTGAGGGGTATCTGATTGTAGTTCAAATAGCTACCTTTGATCTTGTTTTGTAGGACGTTGCGGAAAAGTAATATATAATGTATGTAGTGCCTGGCTACGTGCTGACAGCTTTAACCTTCTTTTCTTAAGATATTTAACTTCTCTTATTAGATTATAAGGGAAATTAACTGAAAATTTAAAGTATAATATCCAAGTTCCAAACCTTCTATTTATATGTTCTGAAAGATTGACTGATGCTGCAGGTGAAACAGGGAGAATGTATGAAGCTAATGTGGATGATGTGGGGTACAGGTTGGTGGCTATTTATACCCCAGTAAGAGAGGATGGCATTGAAGGGCAACCTGTTTCTGCATCAACAGAGCCAATTGCAGTTGGTAATTCTGAGGCTCACCTCCTACTCTTTTTTCACTTAATAATTATTACTGGTATTAATATTGTAGACCATGATGTTCAAAATGACATCAAATGAACAACTTTTCATTAATGTCGTATAGCATTCAGACAAATAAAAACCTAAACTTCGTTTGAACTTTGTGGGGTGCAGCTCATAGTTTTTACAAAAATGTTTTGAAAGCATAATTCTATGTTTTTTTGGGTAACCTACATTGTACTCTAAAAATGCCAAATTAAAGGTTTGTTATTGTGAATTTTCTTGTCTGTTTAAGTTAACATGCTGAATTGTATCCATCTCTTTATTCATGGAAGTTTTCATCACATTCTTGTTGGGTAAACTCACATCAGGTGGTTTGATTGAGCTCTGCATAAAGATTATATTTTGGCTGGGTTTTAGCTGGTATTAGATAACTTTTCATATTTCCATTCTTAGTTATTAGACGTGAATGATTTAGATGTATACATTGTCTTACAAGAAAGGCGGACTTCAGCATGGTGCAGGTGCTTTGTACTGTTGTACATATTGTCCTCTAACTTTTAACATATTCTTTGTTTCTATACTGTTGTTTATTTGGGCATTGTCTAATTTGCAGAGCCTGATGTTTTTAAAGAAGTGAAACAGAAGCTTGATCTTGGTTCTGTAAAGTTTGAGGTGAGATTATATTCCTTGTTTTTTATTGACTTTCTTTTAATCATAATGCTTTTGCTTTTTTTTGGCAAAAAATGAATAGAAACCAAAAAAAAAAAGAATAGAAAACAAAAGGTAAATAGTAAAAAGCAAATAACAAAAGGATTTTTCAAGCGGAGTATCTTTTACTTTTGTTACTATGAAATATACAGGTAAACAATCTGCCCTTACTCGTTCAACATCAAAAGTCTCAAGACCAGTTTAGGAAATTCCTTAGAATTTCGTGAAGCTCCTAAGAGATGCTTTAAAATTTTTTTATAAATCAATGTTATATCAATTTCAGAAAAGTTGTTAAGTACTACAAACCAAATAAAGGAGCCAAAATGGGGAATTAATTAGAAATTTACCAGAAGACTTATCCTAGTGAAAAAAAAATTTAGACAATATGACTTGACATTTGGACTGGCAAAGTTCGTTTATACTTTTCAATTTCCTAGACTTACTGCTTAAATCTCTGAAACAGGTACTATGTGACAAGGACCGTAATCCTAAAAAGGTTCTTATTTCATTTCTATCTTGTCCTTCTTAGATGTGGTTATTGTTTTTCAAAAAGAAAAAAAAAATGATCTATTTTATCATTATTATATTGCAGGTTCCAGGAGAAGGATGTCTTGAGAGAAGAGTCCTAGAAATTAATAGAAAACGAGTCAAGGTTGTGAAGCCAGGATCAAAGACTTCATTTCCTACTACTGAAATGCGTGGAAGCTATGCTCCTCCTTTTCATGTAAGCTTGTTTCTTGTTAGAGCTGATTTTATGTCTCTGGTGGACAAGGCAATCCACGGCTGCTCTCCTTTAGTTGGTCCACTAAATTATAGGATCATATGAATTGATAAACTCTATTCAAGAACCTTCAAAATTTTTAAAAGTAGAATTTTTTTTTAATATAACTGAAAAATAATAATAATAATAATAAATTAGTGATGAATGATTGCTTATGAAGACTCAAGAATTGATGGCCTAAACAAGAAATTAGGAGTAGGCCTCTTTCGGTACCTGAATCATCAAATGAAGCATTTTAGGAGAAGATTTGTAGGCTGTTAAAGTAGGGATACTGATATTTTAGGCCATTCATTTATGAATTCTTTATTTTTCATAAAAACTAAAGGTTCCAGGTCGGTTATGACAGGTGGAGCTTTTCCGAAATGACCAACGTCGACTTAGGATCGTGGTGGACAGCGAGAATGAAGTAGACCTCATGGTGCATTCACGACACCTCAGGGATGTTATTGTTCTTGTCATCCGTGGTCTTGCTCAGCGGTTTAATAGTACATCTCTCAATTCTCTACTCAAGATAGAGACATAATTTGGTCAGAAAATGTAAACGCATCAAAAAGCATTCAACCGTAGGGTTTTTAGGTCTGTGTGCTTTCTCTCACCAAAGGGGTTTTTTTTCTCCTTTCTTCCCCATTTGTGCCATATTTCATTGCCATCTTAATATATTTTTTACATGCAGTGTTCAGTGTTCAATGCATTGGGAAGGGGTGTTTCACTTATTGTGTATCTCAGTATTCGAATCATAATATTCTTCTCTATTGGCAATATTTTTAGTTCGTCTTATTTTGATCCTTTTTGCCTTGTCGGTTCGAGGAAGGATCAAAGTTTTAACATGTTAAAGAGACCACCAGTAGCCAAAAACTCCTTTAGGTTCTAAACCTTTTCGAACATGAATGCTTGAAAAAACCTTTGGATATTGTCCAAAGCAATTAGCGGTCTAACCTTGACGAGAAGAGAGAGAGTGGGAGAGGCGGAGAGCAATGGCATACGCATTCATCCTCGTGCTCCACCCTCGAGGTTTGTCTGCTGAGATCAATATTAGTGTGCATATTTATCGTTAAAGAGTATTTTAGATCAATATAAAATTAATTGGTAATATATTCTCCCTCAATATATATATAATGCCTTGGTGTTGCTTTTATATTTATAGCTAATATTTTGATCCACGATCAGAACTTTGAAATTGAAATAGGACATAAATATGAGCATTCACAAGTTGACATTTAACTTGTAATTTTTTTAAAAAATATATGATAATATTGTTGAAAGGTTTGTAAAATGTAATAACTTAGTAATACTGATCTTGTCTTATATAACTAAATTTCTATAACTATATATAAAAAGAAACCAAAGCTCTTGCCTCGACATATGACATTTTAGTTATCTAGCACGTGGGTTGGTAAAGTTTAGAGGCTTCCAGACATGAGTTTGATCTTTTGATCTTCGGGTCATGGGTTTTTGATATTTTACTGGTATTCTTCTAGATTTATCCTTTCCATCTAGGCTCCTCTTCCCTCCCTCCTTTTACTTTCTCCATTGCTAACTTCCAGATTTTTCCATTCTCCTGGGTTTCTCCACTGACTCTTTTTTACTTTCTCCATTCTTCTCATCTTTATGTATTCTTTTTTCGTTTTTTATTTTTTTTTGCTTTATTTATTTGTTTTCTTGCTTTTTTCTTTGTTTTGTTTAATATTTGATTTGTTTAATTATTGTTCTTCTTTATTTTTTACTTTTTTTTTATTTGCAATTTGTATTTTTTTTTCTTTTTTATGCATTTCGGTTTTATTATTGTATGAATTTTTTTAATCTTTGTATTCTCTATTTCTCTCTTCTTTCTTGTCTTTAATTACTCTTGACTTTTGTGATCCATTTTCTTGCCTTTCATTTTGGCATTCTATTAAACAATTTAGATAAAATCTTGAGAATGAAATGGAAAAACTATAGTGTTACCATGTATTAGATTAATCACCAATCAAAAGTTTTTACATAAAAGGCAAATTTGTATACAAGTAAGCAGAATGGTCATTGAAACAAAAAACATTGTTTTAGAATTAACATCATCATGAATTTTTCAATTGATCATGAGCCTATGTATATGTCACCACACATCCCGAAACTATATAAAACATTTGAAAAATATATAATCTATTTTTTTTTTTTTGAAAAGTATAGAATTTCCCTAATGGAGGATTGAGGCAACAAAGGTTACTCTCATTACCTGCACATTTGTCCAAAAATTGTCTCCTGATTACAAAAAAACAGATCTAGGAGCCAATCACATAAACTGGGAAACAATGAAAAATTCTTCCAAGTTATGAATTTTATATCAGATTGATTAAAGGTTTTGACATAAAATTATCACTCTCTTGTGCATTGTCTGTTTGGATTTTATTGCCATGGCAAGGAGCTATAGACTAGTACCGTACGTGTCATCAACAAAAATTATGAACATTATAAACTCGTCGGAAACAATAGTTGCATTAATCCTAAAGCTGTCCAACCTCTAGGTTTGTTGCGGTGGCTCTTGTTTCCTCAATCTCCTTGGCTGCATCATACGAGGCATGGAGTGCAATGAAAATGTAATAGACGAGCAAGACCAACGTCCATACCACAAATCTCATGAAAGATGCCCCGTCGACTGAGGCCATGATGAACACATTAATGGCAACAGAAGCTGATGGCAACCATGGAACCAACGGCACCCCCCACAGCTTGGGTTTCTTCGCTTCCTTCACCAGCAATTTTAGCCCAAGCGTTGCCAAGAACCAAACTGCGACAGTCACTACATGGCCGATCCACCCATTCTTGCCTACGGCCCAGTACACCGCATTAGCAATCGAGGATGCCAAGATCAGGACCAGGAACCCGACGAGCTTGTTTCTGTCACAGCTTGTCGTCTCACCTTTGGCATAGTAACGTCTAACGAGGAGAGCCAATGCAACCATTGAGAAGATAAACAATGTGGCTAAGGAAAGGAGGTTTGCCAACACTTCAAGGCTGGTGAAGAATGCCACAATGGAATTCAAGATGGTCATCATGATCGTAGCGTTAGCCGGTGTTCCCGTCCTCTCATTGATGTGTGCAAGGAACGGTGGTGCCATGTGGGTGCGACCGATGTGGGTGAAATAGCGAGATTGGCCAACCAAGTTGGCTAACAAAACCGTGGTCATGCCTTTCAATGCACCAAACGCAACAATGTAGTGGGCCCATTTCAAGCCTACGGCTTTGAACGCCAGTGTAAATGGTGCATTGACATCGATCTGGGAGTATGGCTGCATCAAGCACAGTGTCGCTGCGAGAAGGCAGTACACCGTTATGATAACCAACATGGAGCCGATTAGGCCGATGGGTATATCTCGACCAGGGTTTTTGATCTCTTCTCCAAAGGTTGCCACTCCATCGAACCCCACGTAAGCAAAGAAGAGAATCGAGGAAGCTTTCAAAATGCCAGGGATCCCATTTGGGGCGAAGTCGGAGTAATTGTTGGGGTCAGCCTTGGTTAAACCAACGATGAGGATGAAAAGGATGACTACCAGCTGGACAATGGTGGCGGCAGAGTTAAACCTGGCTGACCCTTTCATGCTTATACCTGCGGCAATGCCTATGACTACTGAAATAGCAACTGCGATGGGGTCTAAATGGCTGTAATGTTCAGAAAAGGATGAAACATGAAAGCGGAAACTGTCGGGAGCATGGTTGAACAGAGTAGCGAGATAAGAAGTCCAGGACCTTGCCACACTAGCACCAGCTACTACATACTCAAAGAGAATGTTTCCAGCTGAAACGTAAGCAATGAAATCGCCAAGCTCCACTCTGAGATACGTGAAAGAGCCGCCAGCAACAGGCAATTCGATGGCGAATTCAGTGTAGCACAGAACTGAAAGCAATGCAGTTATACCTGAAATAAAATAAGAAACCACGACAGCAGGCCCGGAGTGGTTCCTGGCAGCTTCACCGGTAAGGACAAATATCCCAGAACCCATCACAGCTCCCATGCCGAACCAAATGAGATCCCACCAAGTCAGGGTTTTCTTCATTTCATGCTGGCTACGAGCACGCATTTCATGCAGCTCTACGTGGTCCATGGAACGTGCCAGCAGACGGTCTTTGAGCCTAGATTTTGTGTTGGACAATGCATTGACATAGCTTGTCCAACTCTGAAATGAGTCTTCTGGTAAGAAATCTTGCTTGCTGCAACCACATCGCCTCTTCTTAAGATCATTACCATTGCCATCACCAACATTAGTTTCTATCGCCATTTTTTACTAAGAAATAGTAAAATGAATCATGTATCAGCATTGGGGAAATCGAACAACTAAAGCGTTACGAAATTATCAGTTTCATTTTCCGAAATGGTTTTGTTTGTACAAGGCCCATAGGCTGCCTCAGAGGCTTGAGGGACATTCCAAATTGGGATTGGTCTTGGTCTTGGTTTCGGCTCTACCTAGAAGCCCAAATCCAAGGCTAAGGCTGGGTTCAATGCAAAGGAGACTAACATTAATAATTCAAAACTTAAATATATAACCAAGAAAGATAAGGAAAATGGGAAGGCAAAAGCAGATCGTATGCAGTTAACCTGCTCCTTTTTTTCTTGACAAGTCTGTCTTACTCATCCGAACAGATTCTTATAGTTTATGTTCTTATATTTCTTAGTTTGTTGCTTTCTAATAGCAAAGATTACACCCCATACAGCATACCAGAAAATGGAATGATTTTGTGTGTGCCTGGGACTGAGGGAGCAAGAGAAAAAGAGGAAGAAATCATACCTTGAAAAAGCTTGAAAGCTGAGTAAAGCTGGAGGGCAGAAACAGATGGAAAAACAGCTCTCTTTGAACTCTGAAGGCTGATAATTATGAAACAATGGCCAATGGGATTACAGATTCCTGGTCAAGGCTAAATATACGCGAGAAAATTGAGAATATTTCCCGTTCTACCTTGATCCAATCTATCTGTTGATATCTAGTTTACTGTTTAGGTGGAACTGTCTTCATCTCATGCAAAGCACTGGATATAAAGCCTAAATATTAGAAAAAGTCCATTTACACTTCTGCGATATATAAACGTGCACGCGTATATATACACATACATATAATTCATTAAGACAATTTTACTATTTAACAAAGTTAATTAAAGAAAATATTATAGCTAGCCAGCTTAACCATGATCCTCTTTCACATTGAAATAAAAGAAGAATGCTGGGAATTAGAAGATTGGCACGAAAACAAATTGAGGTGAGGCTTGGACATTAAATTCAGACTAGCTTTTAATTAAGGTGAAGAAGGAGAAGAACATGTCACTTTCCATGCTTATGGTTTGAAACGTGGTGATAGCATGCTGAAAGGATCATTAAATGGACAACCTGTAAAGCAAAAAATGGCATGAAAACTTTAATTGCCTCTTGTTTCATGCACTAATAAATAAGGAAGCAGGATTTTTTATTTTATTTTATTAATTGAAATAAAAGATCAAGTCTTTGTCTGATCGTGGTTTTATTAAATTGCTAACTGAATCTGGTCAAAATAACATGCAACATTAATGGTAGGTCATGACCATCTGTTCTCTACGCAGACATGGTGAAAATTTCATGGTGAAAACCAATTGTAACTTGTAAGAAGACTCAGACTAGAAACTTACTTCTTTGAGAAGTTTCCATGGACAAATTCGAAAAGTGGGTGGAGTATATGACTCTAAGAAAATCATTTTTCTCTTTAAGGATTAAAGCTAACCAACTTTCCCTAAGCTTAATTTTTTCACTTGCATGTGCATCGTTTACCTTTCGTTTTAGCTTGGTCTGCAAAGCTAGAAAATCTTGCAGACATTCTAGCAGACCTCCCTCCCATGCATAATCAATGATCACAACCCCACCTGCGGCGGCAGGTGATCATTTAAGACACGAAACACGAGATTATGTGAAAGTTGGGGTCTCAAATTTTCAATGTTGTGTACTGTTTTCCCCTTGGATAAACTGTAGCAGATTTTTCTGCTTCTTTGGGTAGTCAAATAAAAGAAAATTTTCATTTACCTATAGATTTCTTGCAATCATATAATAGAATATGTACTGAATCAAATTTGAATATAGTTGTTGAGAAAGAATAGGACAATAATCTATCGGTATATGTATAAAGAAAGTATCGTTTGAATTTTGTTTAATTTATTAATATTGTAGATATTAAATAGAAACTCTTAAACAATTAAGAACACGGCGACAAATGATTAAGGAAGAAATTTGTAGGAGCTCAATTTCCGCACGGGAGAGGAGATTAGGGGAATATTAATCACGAAATCTCATGCTTATACCAAGTGTGGAAAGCATGATTAAATCAAACTCTTTTTCATGTTATTATTATTATTTTTTTTTTCACAGATAAAATATTCACACTGAACCCCGAAAGGAATCTGCGACAACATGAACAGAAAATCTTTGTACTTTCCTATATAAACAAACACTCATTTCTCCTTCGAGAGAGAAGTTCCGGAAAGTAAGACAATAAGAATAAAAGACCAATTACACACACATTGATCGCAATTCCCATATATTAAAGTGAACATACTGTTAAACTAACTAGAATTTGTAACTTGTAAGCCAGACTTGGCCTCTGAAGAGGTGACGCCTTCTTCGACTTTCTTCCATCCATCTGCAACCTTGTTTTCTCCTGATTCCTTTGCGGTATCATAGGATGCATGTAATCCAAAGAAGAAATAGTACAATAGCAGGACACAAGTCCAAATACCGAACCTGATGAAGGATGCTCCATCTATTGATCCCAGGAGGAAAATGTTGATAGCAATGGAAGCCGATGGTAGCCATGGTACCAATGGTACACCCCATAGTTTTGGATTCCTAGCATGAGGGACGAAAATCTGAATTGCCATGGTGGCAAAGAACCAGATTGGTACTGTAATCACGTATGTAATCCAATCGTTGTCATCACTTATACCCCAGTACAAAGCTGATGCAATTGAAGATCCAAGGATGAGGGCGATGCAGGCGATGAGTTTGTTACGGTCTGCCATAGTCGTCTCACCACTGACATAGTAACGGCGAACGAGAAGAGCAAGAGCAACAAGCATGAAGATGAATAATGTTGATATTGATAGAAGATCTGCGAGAATGCCAAGATCTGTAAAGAAGGCGATGATTGCTGTTGCAGTAAGCATGACAATGGTAGCATTGATGGGCGTCCCAGTCTTTGGATGCACTTGTGCGAGCCATGGTGGCATCATGTGGGTTCGTGCAATATGTGTGAGATATCGTGCTTGACCAACAGCACTGACGAGCAAAACAGTTGTCATGCCTTTCAACGCACCAGCAGCAACGATGTACTTAGCCCATGACCACCCGACAGCTTCAAATGCTACTGAAAATGGGGCATCCTTATCAATCTGCGAGAATGGTTGCATTAGGCACAATGCCACAGCAAGCAAACAATATGCAGTCGTGGTTATAACCATCGAGCCAACAAGACCAATAGGGATATCACGAGCAGGGTTTTTGGTCTCTTCAGCCATTGTTGAAACAGCATCGAAACCAACATATGCAAAGAAAAGCACAGCTGAAGACTTGAAAATACCACGAACACCGAAGGGAGTAAAATCGCTGTAGTTCTTGGGGTCAGCTTTCGTGAAGCCAGCAATGATTATGAAGAGAATGACGATAACATGGATGACAGAGGCAATGTAATTGAAGCGCGATGAGCCCTTGGTGCTAAGGACAGCGAGGACACAGATGACAGAGACAACAACAACAGCAATAGGATCAAGATGCCCATAGTCCGCTGGCATGCTGTGGACTATGATGCGGAAATCCTCAGGTTGGTGATTGCAGAGAGTGGCAAAGTAGGAAGTCCATGACCGGGCCACCGCAGCACCTCCAATAACATACTCCAGGAGAATATTACCAGCTGCAATGAAGGCCATGAAGTCACCTAACTCCACTCTAAGGTAGGCAAACGAGCCACCTGAAAGCAAAATGGTAAAGCAATTATTTTATAATCAGGTCAAAAACTGCAGGGAAAAAGCAATCAGGATTCAACGTCGACAAGCTCCAAGTAGCCATGGAAATCAATCCCACCCACCAAATCTTCATTAAATTGTTAAATATTCATTACAAGATCCCTTGTAAATACAAAAAAGAAAAGAAAAGTGACCAATTACTTTAGAACTTCGCAGGTTTGCTAATTTCAACACTTGGAAATAATTACGTCTCTCTGGGTCCCATTCTTATCTCTTTCCTATCAACTCAGAAGTCAACTTTGATATACTAGTTAAAGTAAATGGGGCCAAAATTCCGTGGGATATTCAGCCAGATTCTTTGAAACTTTGATATCCTTTTTACCGGTTGAGTAAAGATTCTTCAAAGCCTATATACTGATAAAATCAAAACTGAACGAATACGGATTACCTAGTAAATTTAGTATGGTAGGATTTTTTTACCTGCAACAGGAATTTCAACAGCAAACTCAGTGTAACAAAACACGGAAAGCATGGCGGAGACACCGGAAATCACGTAGGATAACACGACGGCGGGGCCTGCGACTTCCTTCGCTTGGAGTCCGGTGAGAACGAAAATGCCGGCGCCGATGACGGCACCGATACCGAACCAAATGAGGTCCCACCATGAGAGGTTCTTCTTCATCTCATGCTGGCTCCGACCCTTAATCTCGTGGAGCTCCGTCGAGTCGAGCGATCGGGTGAGCACCCGGTCCATGAACCGGCTCGGAGTTTCCTTGAGGGCTTGTACATAATTGCCCCAGCTCTTGAACGACTCCTCAGGGAGAAAATCGTCTTTTGTGCATGAACATCCTCTTCTCCTGATCCCTTCCTCTCCGACTGCACCGTTCACCCCCATCCTATTTTCCACCACCAAAAATAAAAACCAATGCTTTTATTTAATTTTCTTACCCTTTTTTCTCACAAACCAAACATACAAAAGAGACAGTGAAATTCGAATGTTAAATAAAGAGCAAAGCTAGAGTCGTAATCCGGCGAAAGATACGAAGACAAAAAGTGTTACGATGAAAACAAGGATTCGTATACGAATACATATCCATCACCTCATTAAAAAAATTTTGAAAATTTTCCATTACTCAATCACGATAAGAATTTCAACAAATAAACAATTGATTAACCTAATCACCATAACTATCAATAAACAAGAAGCAGAGATTCCACGTTAACACCTATATTATTTAAAGAACAAAACGACAATCTAAAACGATACAAAACCTGGTTAAAGCGAGAATCCGTTGACGGCCGGTGGTTGTCTGAAATGACACGACGACGAAGGGAGAGAGAGAGAGGCCTTCTTATAATTGAACGCGGGAAATCTGTGAGAGCACGTGAGAGTTTATATGGAGAAGGAGAAGCAGTGAGGGAGAGTGGTGGGAGCGGGTTGTTTCCAGCTGGGTTGGAAAGTCAAAACGACAGCTGGCTGTTAAGTTTTGGCCAAACTGTCAGTTACGGTGCTCCTTGTTTTTAACTTTTTTTTTGCGGGATTAACTGAATTACTGATAACTCAAAGTAATTTATGGGGCCTAAACTAGTGGTTTTACCGAATAATTAGCCGAGATTACGACTTTTATTTTTTATTTATTTATTTAAAGAGCGATACCGTTGCGTTACGACGCTAAGAATGTGAACGCTGGACGCGAGTCGTGGGTGTACTTGGACGCCATCTTTGTGTTTGTTCTTATTTTAAAGGTCGACGTGCCAATCCCACGGCTCAGGTTTCATCTCTAAGTTAACAGCTGGACTTCCTTTTTAAACAAAAAAAGATAACAACATTCCCCTTTTTGATACTCTCTTATTTATTAATTTGTTGTAACCTGAATATTGAATCCTACGGTAATAGAATCTTACTTGAATCTGACTATATGATATTTTAATTTTATTTAAACCAATCAAATAACGTAAAATAATTAATTATAATATTTGAATACTTGATTTATTAATTATTATATACTTTTCTATTTAAAAAGTATGAATTCAAATTCTCTTTTTTTAAAAAAAAATTAATTAATTATAAAATAAGTAAGATTTTATTTCTCTCTTACATTACTACTATAGGATAATTTTTGTAAATCTTTCTCTTAATGAAATTCTTATATATTTTTCCAAAAAAAATAAATTGAAAACTTTTGACTGATTTTCATATGAATATTTTTTTCAACTCAATTTTCTACAAAATATTGGAATAAAATACTAAAACCTTAAAATATTTAAATGTTTGATTTAATGATAAAATGCACATATATATATATATATTTCATAATAATAGTTCAATATATATATGAATTTGAGATAAAATTGAAGATAAATTCAAAAAAAATGTCATCTTATATTGAAATTTGAAATTGAAATGAACTCTTGGGAGTGTATTTATGAATTGGATGTGGAAGTTTATTCCAATCCTTTATGCTCTTTCTTCAAATAAAAAATGGTCTATGTTAGACTATTTTAATATATCAAGTCAAATGCACATGTCATTACACATCAATGAAATCATCATTATCATTTGGGAGAGAGACCCCTTTTTTTATGGTCGGAAATAGAGGTGTTGACTGGGGGGTACAGACAGGTATCAAAACGACTTCGATTTACAAGAGATGGCCTTGGTACAGATAAAGGTTACGTGAAGGGAAGTATGGGAAAGTAGACTTAGAAGATAACCACACGCAGTGTTTATAGATTGCTGAAGCTGGCAGATGGCTCATCCACCTCAGAATTGGTTTGGAGTGTTGACAATAACAGGCAGCGGTCATGGTCACAGCGACGTGCTTTGGCCGACTTGGAAAACACCCAAAATAGGTCGTCGTCGACATGGACTAATATCTTTGAAGTCGACTTCTTGTTCTAGTTCCTGCAATACAAAAATGCTTGTCAAATGGCTAAAGCAAAAAGCCAGGCTGTGATGTGAACAAGTATGTAAACAAATGGAAATAAGATAAGCTGTGGTGGGTAGAATTCAGAAAGAGGGTACTAGGTGGGAGACTTTGGGATTCAATGTCGAGCTTTATCATTTGACTAATCCGATAGGGTGGGATGGAAAACTAAGACCATGTGGTCTAGCTTTGAACTTTCTAAAGAAAGCAAAATAGATGTTCCGGTTTACGGCTCCCGATTGCCTTTTCATTTAACAAAAATATATATTTTTTATTCTTAATCTATGAAACGCTATAATAATACAAGGACAAGCGAGGGAAAGTTATTGCAACTAGGCCGAACTGGCAGCTACAGGTTCCAGTGATGGGCTTGAGCCTGTGTTTCCCTTTGGTTTCTTGTTTTCCTGTCATCGTGTAAAGCTCTCAACTACCAAAAGGCCAAAACAAAGCCTGTTATGCAGGCCTTTCGGTATTGCCCTTGTGCTTCAGTCCAGGATTTATAGGGTTTTTATGTATAGCGATCATTTTGAATTTTATGTATCGTAGAGACGTGTTTGATCATTTTGGATTCTAGTCATTCCGTTTAAAATAAATATAGATTTGAACAACACGTTTGAGTTTGAAATGAATGTTACGTTAACATTTGATGATATTCTGAGTTCCAACTATTTCAGATTCAGGGTGTTTTAGGTTCAAAATGAACCTCAACTATAGCCGGCAAGGGGCAATACAGAAATTTGATTGTCTATTGAATATCAGTCGTTCCAGTAATCCAGACCAGAAGAAATCACAAGTCAGAGCTCAACCCAAAAGGAATACTTCTGCAAAATTTCTTTTTCTTTTCAGAGGGGGAAAAAACCTATTAAATGAATTAAAAAAATGCCATGAATCAAAATGGCTGAAAAGAATGAATGTAACACTTTGACTACAAGAAATTCGGGGAAAAAACCTATATGAACAGTACCAAAATTACAGTCATGATTCAATCATCGGAAGACTATGTGAATAAAGTTACAACATCTCTACGGTATCCTCTTACAATCAAAAGCCTCGGCACATTTTCTACCAACAAATCCATGTACTCCATGTAGCAGTAAGCTGGGTGGCTGACAGGAGGTGGGGGTAAGCTTACAAGCACAACTGCAGCCATTCGAGAATATCTTAATATCGTTGAATTCAGCTTCAGAGTGGTATAGAGAAACTTCTCCACTTGTTGCTCATTCACAACTACAGGCTTTCCGTCAGCCATCAAAGGGGTCCCTTCTTTCTTCGCTGCTTCCTTTATTTCCGATAAGTAACCAGCTACCCGCTGCTGAGCAGCACTAAATGCCTCCAGCGACTCATCTTGCTGAGAGCCACCCTCTGGTTGCACATCCCAAGACTTAATTGTTATAACAATCACCTCAGCTTGCATCCGAAGATCATACAAAAACTTCTTCACATCAGCCTTGAGACCCTCTGCATCTGCATCTTCCTCTGCAATGCAGAAGACCTGAATCTTACAGCTCTCAAAGCTCTCTTTAGTAAGAAGAAGCTGTGACAAAAGAAGCATGAGACCGCCATCTCTCACAATCCAATACAAATCAATGGTACCATATTGCCTTTGATACTCATTGGGCCATTCATCGAGGCCCTTGACAATGACAACTGCCTTATTTGCAACAATACAGTCATTAATTATACCGACAAATCTGGTTGGGATTTCATTTAGGTTCTCACGACGCCATATTTCTGGGTACCGCATCACTACAATATTGGGCTTGAGGTTGCCAAGACCCATGGTCTGCACAATTCCACGGAAGCCTTCAGTCATATTAGGTGCTACCACTATTTCTGCAACACCTTCACAGTTCTTGTAGTTAATGTAGGTATCAAGTTGCTTGCAGGCAGCCTTGGCATCTTCAGCACGTTCATGGTAGTCCCCATCTAGTATATTGACAAATATGGACATTCCACGGCCTTTCTTCTTCATGCAGTTGGCAAAGTCAGCAAGTTTTGGATGGCAAGGTACATTTTCTGGCAGCTTACCCCAAGGCCGACAGAATACAAGAGGAATGGGATACCAGTTCTTTGGATGAACTTGGTTTGCTGCAAATAAATAAATAGGTCAACGACAGGAACACAGGAGGCCTACTCATGTCTACGTACAAAACACAAGTAGAGCATGCATACACATGCATGCACAGAGTTAATAAAGATACGCATAACAAAACAAGTACCTCCCAGAGATCTAAGGCTGCGAAGGGCTAGTTGAAAATATGCACTTTTGAAACCGTCCCCCCAGTCCCCAGCCTTTCCTTTAATGCTCACATAATAATATATGAGGCTGGTGAGGGCCAGAGACACTACAGTGAATGACCACGAGATCAAGAACATTATCACTGCAACAAACAAAAGCAAAGAAAACAGCTGAGCATCAGCCTCTAATGAAAATACAACGGTGCTAGTATGCAGGATTTTTTCAACTAAAAGGGACACAAAATGTTAAATCTAAAATTGCACTGTATGCAATGAAAGCATACCTATACACAGTGATGCTCCAAGGAGAGAGAGGCTCCAGTGGTGAAATTTCCACCGAGGACGCCAACTGGGAGCATCTAGAAGATCCAGAAGGAAGCAAGACAAGTTCACACCCGAATAACATAGAAGGAAAAACATAGTTATAGTTGGTGTGATAAGATCCAGATTCCCAATGATGACACACCCCATACAGATGAAAGAAGTAAAGAGGGTAGCGATATAAGGCTCACTACCATCTGCAACTTTGAAGTAATTGAGAACAGGAAGAATATCATCATTGGCTATTGCTGCAAGAAGACGAGGGGCACCAGTCAGGCTTTGAAGTGCTGCACCTAAAGTTGAAAGAATAATTCCAATATGAATGATAGCTGGGAAAGGCCAAGCAATTGTAGCAGTAAGAAGCCTGCATCGAAGGTGGTTTAATATTACAACAATATCTAAACCTTAAATCTTAAATACAAGAATGCACAGGGGAAACATTACCAGTAGAATCCATGGAAAACTTTCGTGTAAGACTAGAAAATATGATACCTGTCAGTCAAAAGCTTATCTCTGGTGGCAACAGCTCCAAAAAGTAAGACAGAAACAATATAAAGCGCAGTAGTAGTAAGTGTGGCAGCCAATGTCCCAATGGGGATCGAACGCTGAGTATCTTTAAGTGAGGCTGATCGATTTGAACCGGCCATGATTCCTGTTACAGCTGGGAAAAAGAGACCAACCAATGCACTGAAAAAGTATATAAACAAAAAGGAGTTAGAAAAGCCATGAAAGAAGCTACATCCATTTCATCAGATATGAGAAAAGTATGTGGTTAACACACATCAAAACTTGATAGTAGGGGAACAACATTTTCCTTTTCTTTTGATAGTTAAAAAGGTGGAGGTAGGGGCAATGAACTTGTTTCCTCCTTTTTGGACAAGCAGTATGGCCACCAATTTTAATACTTATAATCCATACTCCTCCAGACCTCCATTATCAAACAAGTTCCAAATGCTATTAGGTGAGTGTGTGCTTATTAGGGCTATATTTGTACAATCAACAACAGGAATTGAAAATAATCAAGAGAGCAGATGTTTGTCTGAACCAGCCCTCCAGAAATAGTGCTTCATCCTTTGATAATGTAACACATTCAGAATCCAAGAAAATTTAACTCTAATAAGTACAATGCTAGCAGCCTTGAAGGTTCTTACTTAAAGTCCCAGTGCACCTTTCCTTCAGTGTCAGGGATACCAGCATTGTTTGTATTCTGATAATCTGAACTCCAGTTATCTTTAAAGCTTTCCAAACTCAAGCCCGTAATTCCAGCTGTCAAGCATCACAAGTAACATGTTTCGTATATCCACATAAATCCAGATATCAGGACAGAAAATGACAAGAAACGCATGCACACTCAACAAAGGGGAAATTCAAATTGATTTTGAGCAATGACATATGGCTCGCACCAAAGAATAGGCCACTGTTGTATTCAACCTGGGACAAATATCGACAGGCATGTATGCCTATGCCATTTGACTTTAAGACCAACTTCATAAGAATGCAAAAGCCACAAATGATAAGTTAATGACATGAGCATTGGTACAAGAGCAATATGTCCAATGAAACAAATTTTTAACGTAAGTAAAAATGTAGTGACACACCAAACACTTATCCAACCAAAATAGCTTATCCTATCATGCTCAAGAGCTACACATCACTACCTTGTAAGCATGACACTTTAGGAATCAACTCTACAAGTTGTTCTCTTGGGGCAAAATAAGAGAGAGAGAGAGAGAGAGGGCAAAAAGAATATAAAGAAGACACTCACGTTGAGGGTCATCCTTCTTTGCCAAAAAGATCCCAATAAATATGCAGAATACCGAGAATAAAACAGGTACAAGGAAAGCAGGGGCAACCCGATTGATCATTTTCACCCCACCAAACACAATAAAGCATAGGATGATAGTCACGACAATCCCATAAATTTGCAAGTCATGTGTACTTATACTCTGTATTGGTTCTGATACCGTGCCATTCACCTTTGTAGTGGTCTCTGCATCGCAAGCACGAGGATATTAGAAACGAATTGGAACAAGATTTTTTTAAACACATTTGAATCTATACTATTGTGCTGATACCAAGCCATTCGCCATGCTTGTTGTGTAGCCATCACTACACATTTAGTGTAAGTAATGTATATAACCAAGTTATCAGCTAAAGACCAGACACAAGCGCGGCGACAAGAGCCTCAAAATCTTTAAAAGCGATAATTAAAAAGGCAAAAAGATTCTAAAAATAAAATAAAACAACAATTGTGCTGTCAATTGCAATCAATCATTACCAGTAAAAATCCCAGCAGAAGGAAGAGCTTTTAGAAAGGTTTCTACAGCTCCCAACACATAACTACAACCACAACCAAAGCACAAGGAAGATACCAGTATAAGCATGTGTACAATATTGTTAAATACGTAATACATTATGCTATCAAGATAGCATATATCATGGTGAGTGATTCCATTAAACTACATCCTTGAACCATGCACGAAATAGTGTTATAAAAAAAATGAAAGGACCAGAAGATATACTTACAGCGCTCCTGCCACTGCATTGCCAAGGAAGAAACATAGTCCAATGCTAACTCCAACCTCGGGACCAAGGGCACGACCAATGAGATAATATGGACCACCACCCTAGCAGTAATTATAACAACACACAACTATTTAGTGAAAAAACCTCCAAATTCAAGGTAACAACACCAGAATTCAACTCCTAAGTAAATTATCCATTTAAGGCATCACATGTGAACTGAAAAATGACTGTTGAAGATATATAAAGAACTTGTACCTTCATTGCACCATTAGTTGCAATTGCACTCAATGATATTCCTGTCAAGAAAGTACACAGACCACAAAACGATACCAGAAGCAGTGATTCGCCAATGCCACCCATGCCAACAATCCTGAAATTCTCATAACTGAACCTTAGAACCCAAAATTACCAAATCCACCTATTTTACTGCATAGGGTACTGTTCAAGGGCGTAACTCAGAGTGTGTGTGTGTGTGTGTGTGTGTGTGTGTGTCTGTAGACCATATATCAAATATAAAGCAACAGTGTCTTGTGAAATTCAAATTATTGAAAAGAAGCTCAGCTTTAAATTCAAAAACAGCAGCATCAATTAGAAACAAAGCACACATTGAATTTACAATTGCACATGCACTTCTGCACTTTTGTACTGAGACAAAATAAAGGTGAGATAATAGGACTTACCAAGAAAACCGGATATAGTAGATAATACCCAAAATATTTTGCAAGCATGGGACAAATACCCCCATCATTGTACCCATTTTGACATCAGAGGGCTGCATGATGTGTGCACATAACATAAAACAGCATCAGAAGGCTGTAATGTACAGTTTTCTAATTTTCATTAAGAAAGAAGACAAAAAAAAAAAAAAAAAAAACAAAGAACAATCTGATACATAGTATTTCGTTGCCCGTACATAAATTTCTCAATACTCACTACTATTTCGACCAAGTCAGACATAATTAACTTATATGCCTAGCGGACCTAGCGGAAGGAAACTAAACAAGAGTATCTTTTTGTTCTTTCGTCATATTACATATCAGAAAAATTCAAAAACTAATAACAGGGTAAATACCCCAATATCACCCATATTCTTCAACAATTTATTAATTTAATCCTCGTCTCATAGCTTATTTGCTTTTGCTCAAGCATAACAACATTGATGTTGATGATGAAACACAATGCCAGTAATGAAAAATGGAAGTAGTATAATCAATCAGGCTAAAGTGAAAGGATAGCTTACCTTTGGATGCCCATTGGTGATCGAAACCTCTTCACCATCTCTTGGGCTAGAAGGTGCCGGGATTTGCTCTCCTGTCATACTGGAAAACAAGTCAAAAGCAGCTACTGATCATAAGTTAAAAAAAAAAACTTACGTAAAGGAAAATTGTCCGGCCAACCCAAACTATTCATTGGTTAATTACCAAGAAACATTAATTAGCAAGTACTAACATGAAGAAGCATAGCTATATGCTTCATGAAAGGAAATACTAACATCGTTTGATCATTGCGCACAAAATGCGAGTGTAAGCATTAATGGAAAACAAACCACATACCTTTTGAGACCAAGAATATTGACGAGAGAATCAAAACCAAACAATTCCAATTTATTTTCCCTGTGAGGACCATTGGCCCCACCATTCTCAGGAATCGAACCTTCCCTTCCATCAGAATCCGAGTTCCCCTGCGTTACCACTTTTATTTTCCTGCCAATATATATTACTATCCATTATGAGAAAAAGAAAAAACTCACAGCAAAAGAGAAAGACAAAACGGAGGATTACCTGATAGAAGATTGGGAACCGGAGGAAGAAGATCCAGGATCCATGGAGGACATCTCGAGAACAGCGCGATCGTGCGCCACGACGGGCCTGTACTTGCGGCCGCCTCCATGGAAGCCTTCGTCCCCGCCGCCTTCTAAATCCCCATTGTTCATTTTCGGATTCAATCCTTCAAGTAAATTTTAGATCTAAATTCTTCTTATTCAGATCCAAAAATGAAATGAAATGCCCAATTTGCAAAAGATAGAGAGGGAAGGAAAGCCAGCCAGAGAGATCTCAGATTAAAATTGGATTTTATTTATATAAACCGGATTACGGTAATGGCGACATTTTTTCTTTCTTTTTCCCTTTTTTTTTTTACTTTTCTTTGATTAATATAAGAGGAAACTTCCCTTGAATGATAGTATTAATATAAAATAAATAAATAAAACGAACTTAAATTAGACTTTTAAAGCCACGTTGAATCTTCAATTCTTCGTGTTTTTTGAAAACTAATAAAAAATTTAAAAATTTTATTTAAATGTAATAAAAAAATAAATAATTATAATATATAATTTTTTTAAATTTATCCATCACACGTTAATGCTTACAATAAATTTTTTGAGAATTATATGTTTTTACCATCTTAATTAGGTGAAATCAGAGTTAATTTATACATATATAAATGTTCAATTTTTTTACTACTAGTAAAAAATATGAAGGTAACTTTGAAGGGAAAAAAAAAGTTACATAACTGTAATTGCTTGTTTATTAAGAGATGTTATGGCTAATTTATTTATATTCTTATAAAAAATTTTTATTGAAAAAAAGAATCTTCAACTTTGAATACATTTATCTTCCAAAAAAAAATAATATTTTTTCCAAATTCGGTGTAGGTCAAAGTAAAATAGCACTTTATTTAGGCACCTCTAATAAAAAAATAAGAAAAATTAATGATCCAAATCCTGGATTCTACGATGTCGCTATCTCTTATTATATCCGTTTTTATTTCTCCGAGTTAGGTTGCCATTTTGATCTTAGTAGTGGCATGTACAACATTGTTAAAAGGTTTAAAAAAAAACCTTTGAATCATTTATAGTTATGTGAAAAAAAATTTATATTTTTGTTGTATTTAAAAAATTATTATGTTTTAATTTATATTCGTATAAATTCTTAATTTTAATAGATAATTAATTGTGGTCAAATATAATATCAATGAGTATTTTTTGTTCATATGGCAGTTGTTGTGATCACATTAATTTTCATATTATTACGTGGCTAAACATATCGATTGACATTGAATTCAGTAATTATTATATTTTTATTAAAATTGAACAAAAATTAAAATATAAAGACCTAGTACAATAAAAAAATAAAATTTAAAATTGATGTAAATAGACATAATTATGAGTTTTTTTTTTAATTTAAAAGGCCTTTTATACAATATTAAGTATAAAAGATATATCTATATACTATAGTTGCAGATTCATGCAGAATAAGAGAATATAGATAAAAATAATATTAAATTGTAACTGATAAATATTAAATGAATCTATCTTTTAAGTATTAAAAATTAAAAATTATAGTTTTTAAATTTTTTTATTAAAATAAATAAAAGTAAAAAAAAAACCCATCAAATGTCAAAAACAACTTATTTTTTACATAAGGTGTAAAAAAAATTAATTCAATAGAAAACGAAAGATCCAAAAAATAAAAAAGAGTTCTAATTAAATGACACTTGTTATTCAAATGAAACAAATTGAAAAAAATTGAAACATCTTACTTTTATATATATTATAGATATTAAATTGTAACTGATAAATATTAAATGAATCTATTTTTTAATTATTAAAAGTTAAAAATTATTATTTTTAAGTTTTTTTATTAAAATAAATAAATATAAAAAAAACTCATCAAATGTAAAAACAACTTATTTTTGACATAAGGTGTAAAAAAAATTAATTCAATAAAAAACGAAAGGTCTAAAAAATAAAAAAGTGTTCTAATTGAATGACACTTGTCATTCAATTGAAGACTCAATTAAAACAAATTGGAAAAAATTAAAATATCTTACTTTTATATATATTATAAATATGTATGTTGTACTATAAAATTTTTATCATGCTGAGAACATTATTCCAAAAGAAATGTGATTTTATTTTTATGGGACGTTCATGTTGGCCGCCAGTCCGTCAAAGAATCATGGAGTGGGGACAAGCTGATTTCGCAGGACACTTTTTTAGTTGTAAATTGCAGTGAATTTGATTCATGTGAGAGACTCTGTGAGTGTGATGGAGGCATCCTTCATGAGCAAGTTAGGTTTTTATATTTCATATAGACACTCAAAAGAGTTTTTTTTTTTTATATATATATAATTTCCTTTTACTTTTCTTAATAAATAAAAAAAATACCAATAAAGATATTAATTTTTAATCATAACAATAATAATTTTTCAAAACCTACATTCATTTTAATTCTAAAGTTTCGTTTCTTTATTAAATTGAAACAAATGAAAGGCTTTTCATCACATTGAAACCTTGATGGCCATTAAGTTCCAGTACGGTGAAAAATTTTCAAACGTTTTTTCGTCACATTGGAGTCTCGATTGTGACTAAGTGTCAGTGTGGTGAAAAACTTTTAATCTTATTATCTTGTATGTTAAGAGCTTGTTTGACTTGATTTTTTTTAATTTAAAAATTATTATGAAAAATAATAGGTTTTAAAATTAAGTTAAAGTCGTTTGATAAATTTTTTTATAAGTTATAATTTTAGTTAAAATTATTATAAAATGTATTTTTTAAGAGAGTAATATTGTAATTATATTTAACAGATGAAGATATTTTTAAAATAAAAATAAATTTTTTTTTATATTTTTAAAAGAAAAGAAGAAAAAACTCTTCACAGTAGCTTTTCAAGAAATTTTTTTTTCAAAATTTTATTTTTTTTTTAAAAAATTACTTTTTTTAATAACTTTTTAAAATTTATATTTGGTCTAACTTTTATTTTTAAGAGGTAGATAAATTGAACAAAAAATTAGACCAACCAAGCACTAAATATATTTTTAATTAATTTATGAAGACGAGAATTAACAAATAAATAACATCTTTTAATGAAAAATGACAAAGCACAAAAGAAGAAGTCACGTGCGTGAAAGTTGGAAGGAAATTGTTGCTTAGCAAAGGAAAAGAGTATGAATGCTATATCTCAGCCAAATCCATGCCAAAAAAAGGGGTTTGGTGGAAAGTGTATGTAAGCAACAGTTGGTTATTTACTTTTTATGGTAACCAAAGTTTTTGTTAGTAAATATAATGTTACTAGTATCGGAAGAGAGTCGGTAATAATTATTCAAAAATTTTACGAAATAAATATTTTGGGAAATAATTATTGTTTAGTATAAATAAATAAATCAAATACTAAAATGATTATTGATCGAGAATAGTTCTGAATTGAAATGATCATTTCAAATGCTGGAGAATGTGGTAATGCTCTTTAGCGCATTTGACTCTAACACTTGAGATGGCCTCGTGGCCAATTCGGCCCCAATTTAAGTCCTAGACCCAATAAATAAAACCAAGCCCAACCCAAATTAAAATTCCATCTCCCCATCCCAACCCAATTCATGATTTGGATAAACAAACATTTGGAGCCTAATACACATATGCAATAAAGAGAAATATTTTTTTTTTCAAAAGTACTAATTCCACTATCTCAAATTAATAAAAAAGAGAATGAGTTTATAAGTAAGAATATTATTTTACTTAATAGATATATTTTTTGAATTAAAAATATTAACTCGTAATAAATAATATTAAAACTTATCTAATTTCTCACTAATGTAGATACGAATATCAAAATAAATTCGGATCAAGGTGAATCTTTTTTCTCTATGAGTGAAAAATCATAATGGGTGGGACACTGCTATAGGATCGAGATATTTTATATTATCTATCTTTTATTCGTTTTTGTTTCTTCTATATTATTCTTTTAAAAAAATTCTTAATTTTAGTTTAGTTTTAAAATGAAGATTTATATATATATATATATATATAAATAACATAGTACTCCTTCCGTTTTTAAATATTTATCGTAAATATTAGTAATTTTCTTTTTGTAAAGATTTATTTTTTTATGTCATTATATCCATTTAAATAAAAAAAGAAAAGAAAAGAAAAGAAAAGGGAGGAATGAGAGAGGAGGAGGCAAAGTGGGCGACATGAGAAAAGGGAACAGCTGAAAGTAACTAAACCTAGGGAGACAAATCATTATCATTAGTCACCCGGAAAGGGCATTTTACCAAAAGATTTGCTTCCTTTTAAATGCTTAAAGCTGGTTGGGCTTAGAACTTGGATTTCCTTTTGTCTTGTTTTACAAATAAAGTGACCGCTTTAACTTAACCAACCACCCTCAGCTAAACTGCGCACCCTTTTTTTTTTTTTTATCCTTTTTCTGACATGGCATATGCTTTAAAGAAAAAGCACAAGGAAAAATAAATGGTAGAAACTAAATAGTCAAACTACTATGCTGCCTACATTCAAACAACTTTTGATCCTTATTTGATTTTTGGCTGCTTGAATTTAGTATAATTGAATTTGGATAAGATTTAGATAAAAAATTTATTATTAGGGTTCTTATAAAATTCGAATAATGGTCATAGGATATCCATTATCAAAATTTGATTATAAATAAATTTTAATTTTATATATTACTTTTTATTTATAAATTACTTATGATTTGTGATTAATTTAATACCTATTAGAATTTATTAATTTTTTAAAATATAATTCTAAATTTTAATTTATTATTCTTATTTTTATTAATGATATATAAAAAATTTAATTTTATATTCATTTTTATTATTAGAGTTCCCGTTGTTTTAACAAATATTAATAATAAAGTTTGAGTGTTAGATATTGATTTTTAATTGGATTTGAGTAAGATATGAATAATTAAGTGTTAATTAAATTTGATTTCGGATAATTCAAAATTAACAAATATTTCATCAATTTCATTTTTACCAACTAAAATAAGAAAAAAAAATTTCACAAAATGTTTAAATGATATTTTCTATTTAAATGTAAATAAAAAAGGGAGTATGTCTTATCTTATGGTCTAATGCTAAATTGTACAGCCGTCGGAGGCTAACGTGCGCAGCTGCCGGCACACACTATAGTACGCAGTCAGCGAGTGACGTGGACCTTTTTTCAAACGGAGTAATCCTAGGCACGCATGCTGGCGTGGAAAAGGCTTTTTCTTTAATTAAAGCAGGAAGAAAAAATAAATGTCGGGACTTGACCCTTTGAGAGTTGCTATAATGCGCCAGCTCAGCTTCCCTCTGCTTTGGATGCTTCTCTCATGGTAATGGGGTCTGTCCTCGGGTGTCGAGCTCCTTCTTTCTTTTCCTCCTCTTTGAAAAAGCTAAGCAAAGAAGAGATCTTTCCAAGTTTCTTCTTTGGTGGGATTTTCCACAAGTTCTATCACCTTGAAAGCATTGCTCTCATTTCCCTTCTGTTTTTGAGTTTTAACGCTTTCAAACGAAACCCAGAACCAAAAGATCCTTTGTTTCAGTAATAAGGTATATTGGTTCCTTTTGTTTTTACTGTTTTTTTTATTTTATTTTCCAGGAAAAAAACAGAACAAGCAAATCTCTGTCTCTGGCAGTTTCTATTTCAGCCACGTTGTTTTCTTGTCGTTTTTCTTCATTTTTTTTCTTTTAAATATTACTAGTGAAATATTTTGTAAGACTCTCGTAAGAGTAAGACCCTTTTTTGGTCTTAAACTGTTTTTCTCGATTGTTCTATTGCAGCTTTAGTTTGAGCTATGGAGATTTTTGAAGTTGGGTGCATCTGGGGTGGTGTTCTTGTTGTCTTGTCTGAGGATCTGCATCAGCAGACGTTGAAAATGCATTTAGTGTGAGAGAAATTTTGGGCTTGAAAGTTTTGATCTTTGCGTTATAAAGATCATCATTTTGGCTGAGAAACCTTGTTTAGAATCATCGAATCAAAGGGGCATCCATTTGAATCTATTGCTACTTTATGGGTAGGTGGATGATGGTAGTATATTAAGAAACTGGTTATTCCTGTTTTCTAGTCTCTTTTCTTTTCTTTTGTCTTCTATGAGGCCTTTGATCACCGTAAAAGTAAGGTGTGAAGTTTCTGTAGAAGCTGGAATTTTTGGTTATGAGTATCATTTTAGCCTGTGGAACTAAATTATTAGCAGGGAAAGCACTCATTCCTGAGTAATTTACGAGTTGTAGAGATCTTGGCATTGACTGATCGTTTTGCTGTTGTTTCTGTTATATTTGAGGTCTTTGAATTTCCAGGAAAGGAATGCATATGTATGAGAATTGCAAATTTGGCTTTTGGAGAATATCTGATCAACCTTATAAATTTGCTGGGATCTTACTTGTCTTTTTTCAACAGAATATGGTGTAGAAAATTGAGATTGCTTTGTGTTTAATGTATTCTACTGCAGGTTAAATTAGAGAGTTCAAAGACTTTTATGATCCCTGATTGAAAAAATGGGCTGTGTTGCTTCAAGGATCGATAAGGAAGGAAGGGTTCAGGTTTGTAAGGAGCGGAAGAGGCTTATGAAACAATTGGTGGGATATAGAGGAGAATTTGCAGATGCGCAGTTGGCCTATTTGAGGGCATTGAAGAATACTGGTGTAACTCTTAAGCAGTTTACTGAGTCGGACACGTTGGAACTTGAAAATACCTCTTATGGCCTGACATTGCCTCCCTCTCCACCTTCCCCATTGCCTCCTTCTCCTCCACCACCGCCTTCTTTTAGCCCTGATTCAAGAAAGGCCGGTGAAAATGTTAAAGGAGAAGCTGCCCAAGAAGAAAGCATAGAGATTAATCAGGATGATTGTTCTACCCCACCACCTCCTAGTGCAAGCTCATCATGGAATTATTGGGACTTTTGGGAGGCTAATTCACCACTCCATCATCCAAAACAGAGTGAAGCTGTAGAACCAGTTGAGGAAGAAAATTGGGCTGAGAGTAAGATGGAGTTTGAGGATGAAGATAGGGAAGAGGAGCTTGTTGAAAATACTGCAGTAAGTCCTCTCCCTGAGAAGCGTCAGCCTGGGGAAATTGTTGATGATAACTCATCAATGATGAGCTGGTATAATAAAGACTCTACAGATGTGTCCATGGTAGTATGGAAGAACAAGAAGACGTTGGAGAGAATTATAAAGGAGTTAGATGACTATTTTTTGAAAGCATCAGCTGGTGGGAAGCAAATTGCTGTTTTTACAGACATCAACATAGGGGACAATTCTCTTCCATGGAAACTCAAGGAAAACAAAAGTAAGCAAACCTTTCAACAATTCACTACTTATGTGTATTTCTTTCCTTCTGTTTGCTACTTGATTTTCTACGGTATCAACTTGGATAGGAAGTTCTATCTGATGGAATTGACTCTTTTATAATTTATGCATCATTGTACTTTCTGTTCTAATTGCAGAAAGTTATTGATTTATATAAATTTAAAGTGAGGATGGCTTCAAACCTGTTTCTAAGGTGCATTTGGTGCCAGTGTACAGCTCTCATTGCCAGTGGATTGGGCCCTAAAGTCCTAAATATCTAAGGTCCAATCCTTCATCAGTAGAAGGATATTTTCTCTTTTACTCAATGATGTTAACCCCCAATCCCAAGGATGTAGGGAGAGATGGGAACCATAAGATGTAAGAGCAAGTCCACTTAAGAGCTTGACTTTTTTATCACTTTCTATTTGCTAATTTACTTTTTAGTGTCACCAGGGAGGAACTAGATTTGCATTCGTTCTTTGTGTGATTTTTGCTGATTGTTCTTTTGCTGTCTTCGCAATATGAATCCTAGTTCGGGCCTTTCAGTGAATTCTTATAAATCATTTGCTTTGGTAATTATTGTTTGATCTTGTAGTAAATTACTTGTGCATCAAATAGCCAGTATCTGGTAGCTGCATAGTGCTCAATGCTAACTATTTCCATACTGTCCGCACTACAGGAAAGAGGAGCAATTCTGCAAAGGTTTTTAGTGCATTGTCATGGAGCTGGTCTTCTAAGTCCCTTCAGTTTGCTAGAGATGCTGTTGAGTGTGGATCTATTGAACCATGCAAGCCTGGAGCTCATTGCGTTACCCTTGATAAGCTATATGTTGCAGAGCAGAAGCTTTACAAGGAAGTAAAGGTAAGAGTGATACTTAGCGTGGTCATTACATCAATTCTTCAATAATCAGAATTTGCATTTTGATTATGGTTTCTCCATCAAATTTTTGCTGCCTTTGGATCTCCATATTCCTTTATGTAATATGTATATAGTTTCGTGGTAGTTTTGGAGTTTTTTCAATGCCTGACTGGTGGCGTTGATGATGACTATCTTATGAGTATGCTCTGCCTCAGTTTTCTGTTTCCATATTCTCATATGTATAAGTCTTTGCATCCTCATGGATAATGACGTTTGTAGGAGGAAGAAATTGCAAAATTAGAGCTTGAAAGGAAATTGATGTTGCTACAAAGGCAAGACGAAAACCATGACTGGACCAAGACTGAGAAAATCCGATCAAGTGTTGAGAATTTGGAGACTGACATAAGTCGGCTGCAACAATCAATAAGTACAACCTGCTCATCTATATTGGAGCTCATTGATAAGGAGCTACATCCTCAGCTGGTTGCATTGACTTCGGGGTAAGATTTGGTCACATATTTCAATTTTCTTTTTTAAATTTAAAATGGGTTTGGTGATACTCTAAATGGAGAATAAGAAATAATTTTTTGGATACTCCAAAAGCCTCACAGTTCTAATGCAACAAGGTTCCTCACAATGCAAGATAATCTAAAATGATTCAATTTCTTTCTTGACCCTTATTTTTGAAGGAACTTTTAATGAAAGTTATGAATCCACAATTCAAGGAAAAAAAACCAACAGTAGTGTTTGATTGAAGCCTTCTTAACTAAAATTCCAACTTAAATATATCTTCCCCATACTATTTCAGTTTCCAAGTGAAATTCTGCCCAAGCCTTCGGTAGTTTTTGAGTGGAAGATTGAATGGTGGTTTATGTTATGTAGTGTATAAATTTGAATCATGGTTTTTTGTTCAAATTGTCTAATCTTCCAATTACAGGCTGATGGAGATGTGGGGAATGATGTACAAATCTCATCAAGTCCAGAACCATATTTCACAGCAGTTGAATCATCTCACTGATAATTTAAGCGTGGACCTGACTACTGAATCCCATCGTCAGGCTACAGCTCAGCTTGAAACTGAGGTTTCTTTCTGGTATCACAGCTTCTGTAAGCTTGTAAAATCTCAGCAAGAATATGTAAGAACACTCTGCAGCTGGATCCAACTCACTGATTGCCTTGTGGGTGACCATCAGCAGAATCATTGCTCAACTACGGTTCGTAGGCTCTGTGAAGAATGGCAGCGTGGTTTTGACAAATTACCTGATAAGGTACACTTTGCCATGATCATTATATGAGCATAAGGGATGTATCACATAATCAGCCCTTTGTTGAAGTATCTCATCTGGTGGTATCATTTGGAGCTATCTCTTACTAATCTGTTGTGCTTGCAGGTGGCTTCAGAGGCCATTAAGAGCTTTTTGTTGGCCATCCAATCCATAATCCGACAGCAGGTTGAGGAACACAACCAGCAAAAGAAATCTGATAAGCTTGAGAGAAGGTTGGAGAAGGAGTTAATGTCACTGACTGAGATGGAGAAAAAGGTTGAGGGTAGTGTAGCTGCTTCAGACGTAAACTCCACCCTAAGCCCTAAGCATCCTTTATTGTTGAAGCGAGCCAAAACTGAGGCCTTAAAGAAGCGGGTTGACATGGAGAAGGGCAAACATCTAAACTCAGTCCATGTTTGCAAGACCATGACTTTAAACAATCTAAAAACTAGCCTTCCCAATGTATTTCAGGCATTGATGGGATTCTCGAAAGCTTCTGCTCAGGCCTTTGAGGCCATTCATGGCCTTCCTCAGCCAGAAATTCCTTGTAATGCATCAGAGAACTCGTCAAACTGATTTGTGGATTGTATGAATAGTTTTGTGCCCCGAATTAGTCAATACTCCATATGTGAGCTGAACTGAGGGAGAGAGCGAGAGTACAAGGCCTTAGCGATGTTAGAGAATGATAAATACTTTGGATTAATGAAGTTTTGATTATAGTAGCTTGTATAATGTCAATGATAAAACAAAAAAAATTGGTATGATACAGAGAAAATATCACCTGGGAGCACCCTGCAAATATGATATGGAAAATTCTGATAGAATGTTGTTTTCTCCATCATCAGGCGATCAAAATTCCATTATCTGCTTATTAATCATCCCCATCCGGGGACCTGTTTTCAAAGTCGAACTCTAATTGTTGAAGCCTGTTATGTTGAGCTAGCCCGCTCATTGCAGCGAGACCTGAAACACAGGATCAACCATTAATCATGAAGCCTAGGTAAAAAGAAACATTAGATCTTCTGTGTTAAATGCATTGGGATTGATTATAGATGAGAGACAAATATCTATTCTATGATTGCTATTGTCTGTGCCAGTATTGATCTTAAAGTGTTCTATGCATTATGAGGAAGCAGCCAAATTCTTTGGGTGACCTAGCTCGTTGTTTCACATTTTTGTAGTTGAGGGAGCCATTCTTCCTCAGGATACAGTAGATGTGTCATACTGTTCCCTTTTGACATACAATATTTACTTGGGGCAACAGTGAACAAAACTTTTAAATCTCAAGGAACACCCTTATGATCATCTCTTAGCTCTCCTGACTGACACTAAACTGAGGGAGGAGGGGATCTCTATCAGCCATCACTCAGGGCGGAGGTTTGGTTCTATATAAGGTGTCAGGGGTTTTGATTACCATTATAGAATTCTGTAATGCTAAAAGTCTTGTTTGCTTCTTTATGTTCTGAATGTTATGTGCCTTTTTATTCCCTATGGTCATCTGATATTCAAGTAAATTAATCATCATCACTGACAAGGACCTCATTAAGAAGGTATGGACTAGCATGATACACATGCTTGTGTTGGTGCGCATTATGTGTGGTTTCTTGAGGGGAGTTTACGTGTATGGAAAGATATTATATGTGTACCTTCAATTATCCTGTAAAGAGCTGACCACCGTCTATCTCTGAGAAATTGGTGTTGCTGAAGCATGTTATCCATAACTTGATCATGCTTTCCCTCCAAAACACCCTGCAGGGTTACATTTCCAGTTTTCTTGAGGATATTGCTCGCTTCTCAAATATCAAACCTTTGAAGATCATTCTGTGAAGAAGTAAGGCTAACAGCTACGGCTAACTGCGCTGCAGCAGCCCAACAGGATGAAGCTTGCCATCTCATCCGATCATCTAACCACGTGGCATGTTCTTCACTCAACCTATTCTCTCACCTCCAAAAACTATGCTACGTAAGTATTCAGCATTTGCAGGTCCTGCACTTTGAACCATTTTAGAGAATGTGCTTTCTTCATTAGTTAGCAGCTCCTCTAGAGTATTATGTTCTAGAACCTGAAATAGCAACATCAGAAGTTATCTATTCAAGAATAATAAGTATCTTCTTTCTTTTTTCCCAGTTGAAAGAAGAGTTAAACAAGCATATTTGCCAAGTCATTCCTGGAATGGAGTCAATCATCCCTTATGGACGTCATATAGCTACAGGACGTCTATTAAATGGGGTGAGAAATCTGCAGAAAGGAAAAGAAACCACAAATATCCAAGAATAACAATAAACGAGAACGCACACCTGGCCAGCATCAAGCACAAGAATCCAATCACAGTCAATGATGGTATTTTGTCTATGAGCAATAATGACCATTGTGCACGATTTGAATTCTTCACTAATGGTTTTCTGGATCAAAGCATCAGTCATAACATCAACTGCTGCAGTTGCTTCATCATGAACAAGAATCTTTGACCTTCGCAGCAATGCTCGAGCAAGACACAATAATTGTCTCTGCCCAACACTGAAATTCTCCCCACCCTCCCAAACCTTGGCACAGATGAGGCAGAATTATTTCATCAATGCTTCAGATATGGAGTTCAAGGGACTGTTTACAGAAATTCTTGATTTAACTTTTGACTTCCATCTGCAATACCATCAATCTTATGCATGCCAATGTAATATCTATTGCAGAACCTAGTTGAAGCTTATGCAACAATTTAAGTTCATTCAGATTAGTTTGACCACAAAACTCTGCAAATCTTTTACTCTCAACATAAAAACTAAACATGATGCTGATTTCCAGAATACATATTCAACTTGTAACCAGTCGGAAGGAGAGAGACACATATCAACTGATTATTGGCGTCTTCACTGAAATATGGTAGCCGATCAACCCAGTGCCTTTGCGAGCCATTGCAAGCAAATTGATCTCAAGTAACATGACAGCATGGAGCAAGTACAGTTATTCAATATAGTTATTGTCCAATACCTCAGCATCCAGACCAAAAGAATTCCTTCTGATGACATCTTTCAGATGTGCACTTTCTAAAGTCTCCCAAAGGTCAGCATCACTGTGCTCATTGAATGGATCAAGGTTTAATCGCACAGTTCCTGGATAATAAAAAATGACCATAAAATTGAGACACTTTAATGTTAAAACATATTCTAACAGATAATCAAAAAGATAGATTGTCAAGGTCACAAGGACTGGAGACAACAGACATCTAATACTTGGTTGATTGTTACATTGCAGAATATGCCTTGCAGTCACAAAGAGAAACCCTTGCTTCCAATACTTGACCATCTTTTGTTTCCAAATTCTCAATTACTGACATTATCTAGGATTCATCCAGTTCAATCCCTCGATTAACTGTAAAAGAGTCCTGCGCACTACAGAAAGAACATTACATCAATCAAGCCTACTGCTAATGTGTTATTATTGATGTTTATCACATCTTTTTATTTACCTAAATGAAAGGCTTATCGGTTTTCTTCTTCCACATTTCTTCCACTCTGCAGTAGCTAAAAGTGATCGTCTCTTCATCCTCACAGACATGAAATTGTATTAATTACAGTTGCAAGGTCTAAGAATAATACCAAGAACTCACGTGGTATGTCACTCTTCCTACACAAATCTACTTGATTGTAAAATGCCACAAGTTCTTGAAGCATTAAGTAACACTTTCTAATGCTTTCAACACAGAAAAGTGACAATGCATTGATCCAAATTTGTGGGAAAATGATTTCAAGCAAACCTGATGAACAGCAATTATAGGGTTGACCAAGTATACTAAAATAGTAAACCGAGCACTTGACCGAGTATACTCAAAAGCAAAATTGGGTACCTGGAAAAAGAACAGGTGATTGTGGTATAATACTAAGAACCTTTCGCAAATCTGTCAGTCCAAATCTAGAAGGATCACAACCATCAATCACGATCCTTCCTTTTTCCAGTTCCACAATCTGAAATAATGCAGTCAGCATGCTGGATTTACCAGCACCAGTTCTTCCAACTATGCCTAGCTTCTCACTTGGAGAAGCAGTGGTGGACAATCCGCACAAGACTGGCGGAAGTTCAGGCCTACAAAGTTGGGCAACATCCTCAAATTGAATTGACCCAGATGAAGGCCAACCAGGGGGAGGACGGTGGCTCTCTATTACACCTGGAGCCTCTGAAGGCAAATTGATATATGTTCCCACACGTTCCACAGCATTTAAGCTGTTCTCTGCGTGGCTTGCTTGTCTTAAAACATCACTCGATAGAACAGTGACATTCAAAGTATAACTGAGAAGTAGACCCATTGTTGATGCAAATGCTACCTGGTCTTCTGCTCTTCCACTCTGCAGAACTGCAGAGGTTGCTGTCAACCAAATCATGAGGCCTCCTAATATTTCTAATATTATTGCGAGCCAAAGATTCGAACTAGTGTTTGCAAGGGTGCATCTGATATTATTATCCATGGACTTCCCATTAGCAGTGGCCTCCCCATCATAAGCTCTGTATGCACGAATCCAAATTGCCCATAAACTGGCGATCTGGTAAATGAAGCCAAGCGTTTAACTTCACGAGATGTACTCTGAAATAGCAGGCAAAGATGTACAATATGAAAGATAATAATCACCAAAGAATATTTAGATGTGCATGCCACAAATGTAGAATACCAAGCATATAATTATAGCATTTTGACCTCAAACAAAACCTCTGGACTTCTGAATTCTTCTCCATCATCCATATCCGATAACAGCACAGGCCCATAAGAACCAAGTGAGAAATGGAAATCACGACGGTGTCGATAGCACAAGGTGTGTACGCACCTAAAGCACCATCAACCTCTTTTGCCCAAGCCGCATCTGCCACTGGCGGACAATACCAAACCAAGGGCTCAATCGCCATCACAGGCCACGCCCTGGAAGACACAAAACTGATTAGACATTCACTCAACTCATCTTCTCCTTCTCATGATAGAAATGTAAAAGGAAGTTTTAAATGCCTAGTTAATTACTTACTAAAACACTGCACAATCTGCATTGAGAACAAACCACAGCCATGCTTCAGTCATTCAAAAATTTGTAGCAAATGATAATTTTAGGCATCACAACAGGAAGCATACAGAAAGCAAGATTCTAAGGTAATAGAACCAAAAAGGTTAATTTGCAACAATGACAACTTCTGGGCATAAAGGAACAGAAAAACCATTTCAATTTATGATGTTTCAGAACCAACTCTGTAACTCATAAAAAGAAAATGGGATTAAAGATTCAAGTTTCAACAATCATCCCCACTCGTACAACAAAAAGCATACTAAGCACGTAAGTCTAAGGGGAATGGAAACATTAAACTTGTTCCACTTCGAAGCAGCATGAAATTTAAAAGCTCAGAATCGTCTTTCATCTCCCTGCAACCAAACATAACAAGAACAACAGTAACCAAGATTGGTACCTGTGTAACTGGAATCAAGAGAGTGTCGTCGTAGTGGAAAGGCTTTTAAGCAGTAAAACTTAAGAGAAACATGGACAAGAATTCAAGAAACCAAAGATTCTGGGTAAGGACAGTATTGCTATATGTCAAATACATGGTTACTTATTATGAGTAACAGCTTTGAATTATTAAAATTTACAAAAGGAGAAAGGAAGTTGAGAATGAGTCAAAAATCACCAGAAAAAGAATATAGATGTAGGCTAACAAGCGTCACGGCGGACGCTGACACAGTTGTATTGGGGAAACGACAAAGAATCCTTGCCTTTTGCGAGTCTTTCGTAAATCTTTCCTTGCCCAAGTCAACATTTTCCAAGAAGAAAACCAAAAAAAGAAAAAAAGACCTGGAAATGTGACCACTGGCAATGCGATCGCTTTCTCAAATTCGTCTTTTTTTTAGCTCTTTTCCCTCCTCTAATGGCCTGACATTGTCTCCCTCTCCACCTTTCTAGTTGCCTCCTTCTCCATCACCTTCTTCTTTTAGGCCTGGTTCAAGAAAAGCCGGTAACAATGGTGAGTTTTGCTACTGGCTAGTTTACATTTGAATGCCAACCTGGGTGGAACTAGATTTGCATTTCATGCTTTGTGCGCTTTTTGCTGATTGTTCTTTTGCTGTCTTGGCAATATGAATTCTAATCCAGGCCTTATAGTGATTTCTTTTAAATCGTTTGCGTTGGTAATCATTATTTGATCTTGTAGTACGTGATTTGTTCAACAAATAGCCAGCATCAGGTAGCTGCATAGTGTTTAATGCTCACTGTTTCCATACATGTCCACACTACAGGAAAGAGCTGCAATACTGCAAAGGTTTTTGATGTGTTGTCATGGAGCTGGTCTTCTATGGAACCATGCAAGCCTGGAGCTCGTTGCATTACCCTTGATAAGCTATATGTTGCGGAGCAGAAGCTTTACGAGGAAGTGAAGGTAATAGCGATTCTTTTTTTTTTTTTTGAGAAGCATGGTGATGCTTGAAATTCTATGTCAGTTTCCAAGGGAAATTCTCGACAAGCCTTGGGTAGTTTTTGATGGGAAGATTGAATAATGGTTTATATTTATGTAGTGCATAAGATCGAATCGTGGTTTTGCTCAAATTGTCTAATCTTCCAAGTTACAGGCTGATGGAGATGTGGGAAATGATGTACAAATCTCATCAAGTGCAGAACCATATTTCACAGCAGTCGAATGATCTCACTGATATTTTAAGCATGGACGTGACTACGGAATCCAATTGTGAGGCTACAACTCAGCTTGAGACTGAGGTTTCTTTCTGGCATCACAGCTTCTGTCCGAGTATGTAAGAACACTGTACAGGTGGATCCAACTCACTGATTGCCTTGTGGATGACCCCCAACAGAATCGTTGCCCATCCACAGTTCGTAGGCTGTGGAGAGAGGCAAACATTCTCACTTTAAACAATCTAAAAACTAGCCTTCCCAATGTATTTCAGGCATTGGTGGGATTCTCGAGAGCTTCTGCTCAGGCCTTCGAGGCCATTCATGGCTACTCCCGGTCAGAAATTCCTCGTACTGCATCAGAGATCTTCAAACTAAATTTGACCGAACTGAGGAATTGATTGAAATGTTTTTGTCTGAAATTGTCGATACCCAACTGTTTGCCACGTTAGAGAACGATGAATACTTTAAATTTATGGAGTTCTGATTATAGTAGCATGGGAACACACTGTAAATATGACATGGAAAATTATAATAGAATGTAGTTTTTCCTCTTCACGGCAAGAAAATTCCATTCCCATCAAAGATCATTCACGACTTTCTGATGCCGATGACTGGAAAAAGCTTCTCCCTCATCAGGCCATCAGAATTCCTCCATGCTTGGTGCCATTTTATTCTTGGTTCATCATAGAACACAGCCGTATCTTGAAACCCAAAAAGCAATAATCACATACTTCTAGAGAAAGGAAGATCTGATATGGAAATGAATATTGTCCCACCAAAATCATTTTATCCATATATTCTTAAAAAATTTCTCCTGTCCTGGTTCATTTTGTGCAGCTCGTTTCAAACTCCCACAAACAAACTTATTTTCTACAAGAATCCACAACAGCCGTAAAATCCCATCAAGCCATTATCTTTTAAAATACTGATTTCAAGCTAAAATTGGCACGGGCATTGAGTCCCTTTCCACCACATACTGGAAACTAAACCAAAAATAAAAATTTTGTTAAAAATTGATGATGATAGCTTTCTGTTTGAGACCAGTTACAGGTATAAGAATATCAGATCAATTAGAAAATTGACATTTTAATATCAGGCACATCAGGATGCAGCTGTCCACTCCAATCTTCAATTACAAATATTTACCTCGAATGTTTCCCTTATCTGTTTATGTATCATCCCAATCCAGGGATCTGTCTTCAAAGTCAAACTCTAATTGTTGAAGCCTATTATGTTGAGCTAGCCTGCTCAATGTAGCAAGACCTGAAACACAGGATCAATCATCGATCACAAAGAGTAGATAACAAGAAACTTTATTCTTCAGTGTTAATGCATGGGGATTCATTATAGCAGAGATACAAATATTTATGCTATGATTGCTATTGCCTGTGCCAGAAATGATCTTAAATTGTTCCATGCATTAAGACAAAGCAGTCAAATTCTTTCGGTGAACTAGCTCGTTGTTTCACATTTTTGTAGTTGAGGGAGCCATTCTTCCTCAGGAGACAGTAGGTGTCATACTATTCCCTTTTAACGTACAATATTTACTAGGACAACAATGAATAAAACTTGTAAATCACAAGGAACACCCCATTTTGATCATCTCTTGACTCATTGCAACGTCAACCATGGAGTTTTGCTTTAGGGAGTGACCAGTCTGAATTGTTTGTACTCCTTCCAGAGGCGAACCATTCGTTTCCTCTGAGTGAATAATAATATTTAACTTTAAAAAAAAAAAACCATGGAGCTTTGCCCAATGTTCTTAGCTCTCCTGATTGACACTAAATTGAGGGAGGGGATCTCTATCAGTTGTCACTCAGGGGTTTCGCCTCCTTGTATGTTCTAATTTTCTCTTAAACTGGGGAGGTGGGGGTTTGGTTCTCTATCAGTTGTCAGGGGTTTTGACTACCATTATAGAATTCTGTAATGCTAAAAGTCTTGTTTGCTTCTTTATGTTCTGAATGTTATGTGCCTTTTTATTCCCTATGGTCATCTGATATTCAAGTAAATTAATCATCATCACTGACAAGGACCTCATTAAGAAGGTATGGACTAGCATGACACACATGCTTGTGTTGGTGTGCATTATGTGTGGATTTCTTGAGTGGAGTTTACATGTATGGAGAGATATTATATGTGTACCTTCAATTATTCTGTAAAGAGCTGACCACCATCTATCTCTGGGTACTTGGTGTTGCTGGAGCATATCATTTATAACTTCATCATGCTTTCCCTCCATAACACCCTGCAGTGTTATGACTGCATCTTCAGTTTTCTTGAGGATATTGCTCGTATCTCCAACATCAAACCTTTGAAGGTCATTCTGTGAAGAAGTGAGGCTAACAGCTAGGGCAAACTGTGCAGCAGCAGCCCAGCGGGATGAAATTTGCCATCTCATCCGACCATCTAACCGCGTGCCATGTTCTTTGCTCAACCTATTCTCCTCTCCTCCAAGAACTAAGCTACGTAAGTATTCAGCATTTGCAGGCCCTGTACTTTGAACCATTTTAGAGAATGTGCTTTCTTCATTAGTTAGCAGTTCCACTGGAGTATCATGTTCAGAAACCTGAAAGAGCAACATTGGAAGTTATCTAGTCACAACTAATAAGCATCTTCTTTATTTTTTCCCAATCGAAAGAAGAGCTAAACAAGCATAGAGAAAGTCCTCATGTATAAATATTTTCCAAGTCATTCCTGGAATGGAGTCAATCATCCCTTATGGATATCATATAGCTACAGATGTCTATTGAATGGGGTGAAAAATTGCAGACAGATAAATAAACCAGAAATACCCAAGAATAATAATAAGAAGGCACACCTGGCCAGCATCAAGCACAAGAATCCGGTCACAGTCAATGATTGTATTTAGTCTATGGGCAATAATGAGCATCGTACATGATTTGAATTCTTCACGAATGGTTTTCTGGATAAAAGCATCAGTCTTAACATCCACCGCTGCAGTTGCTTCATCAAGAACAAGAATCTTTGACCTTCGCAGCAATGCTCGAGCAAGACATAATAATTGTCTCTGCCCAACACTGAAATTCTCCCCACCCTCCAAAACCTTAACACATTTGAAGCAGAATCATTTCATCAATACTTCGCTTTCTCTTGTTTTAAGCAATATATACCAAAAAAAAAAAATTGTTCAATCAAAGATGGTTATACATATTCCTAATTTTACTTTAGACACCATGGAAAGCTTAAGACATAGAGTTCAAGGGACTGTTTACAGAAACACTTGATTTTACTTAACTTCCATCTTCAATACCATCAATCTTAATGCATGCCAATGTTATATCTCTAGCAAAACCTAGTTGTAGTTTATGCAACAATTGAAATTAATTCAGATTAGTTTGACCACAAAACTCTGAAAATCTTTTACTTTCAACATAAAACTAAAAACCATGTTGAATTCCAGAATACATTTTCAATTTGTTTAATAAGTCGGAAGGAGACCGACACATGTCAGCAGATTATTGGCATCTTTACTGAAATTAGGTAGCCAATCAACCCAAGTGCCTTTGCAAGCCATTACCAGAAAATTGAGTTCAGGGCAAGTACAATTATGAAATATAGTTCTTGTCCAATTAAATTTAATCGGAAAAAAAATTCTTCCATGAGCATAGCCCTATACCTCAGCGTCCAGACCAAAAGAATTCCTCCTAATGAAATCCTTCAGATGCGCTCTTTCTAAAGCCTCCCAAAGGTCAGCATCATTGTGCTCATTGAATGGATCAAGGTTTAATCGCACAGTTCCTGGATAAATTAAAAATGACCATAAAAATGAGACACTTTAAATAGTGTATTAGAAAATATTGTGGAGAAAGAGAAATGGATTAACTTTTCACTCTTGAATGTTTCTTCCTACTTAAAGATATATTGTAGTTTGAGCAAAACATAACTGTGTCTAAAAATGGTACAGCAAAGTTAAAAATTAACAGGTAACCAAATAGATAGATTGACAAGGTTACAAGGAGTGAGCACAACAGACATTTAATTCTTAGGTTGATTGTCACATTGGGGAATATGATTTGCGGTCACAACAGAGGAAACCTTGCTGAAAAAATCCAAGAGTTAACCATCTTTTGTCTCCAAATCCTCCATTATTTACTTTATCTAGGATTCATCCAGTTCAATACCCTATATTAATTGTAAAATAGTCCTGGGGGCAACACAAAAAAAAAAAAAAATGCATTAATCAAGCCTAATGTTAGTTCTGTTATAATTCATGTTCATCACATATTTTTATTTACATAAAAGAAAGGCTTATTAGTTTTCTTCTTCCCTCATTTCTCCGCTCTGCGGTAGCTAACAGTGAGTATCTTCATCCTCACAGCCAAGAAATTGCATTGATTACAGTTTCCGGGTCTAAGAATACTACCAAGAATTCACGTGGTATTTCACTCTTCCTACACCAATCTAGTTGATTGTAAAATGCCACAAGTCATAAAACCATACAGTAACAGTCTCTAATAATTTCAACACAGAAAAGTGACAATGCATTGATCATGGAAAAATATTTCTGCAAACCTGATGAACAGGAATTATAGGGTTGACCAAGTATACTAAAAAATAAATCCGAGCACTTGACAGAGTGTACTCAAAAGTCAAAGTTAGTACCTGAAAAAAGAACAGGTGATTGTGGTATAATGCTAAGAACCTTTCGCAAATCTGTCAGTCCAAATGTAGCAAGATCACAACCATCAATCAAGATTCTTCCTTTTTCCAGTTCTACAATCCGGAATAATGCATTCAGCATGCTGGATTTCCCAGCACCAGTTCTTCCAACTATCCCTAGCTTCTCACTTGGAGAAGTAGAGAAGGACAATCCACACAAGACTGGCGGAAGTTCGGGCCTGTACCGTAGGACAACATCCTCAAATTGAATTGACCCAGATGAAGGCCAACCAGCGGGAGGACAGTGGCTCTCTATTACATCTGGAGCCTCTGCAGGCAAATTGATATATGTTCCCACACGTTCAACAGCATTTAAGCTGTTCTCAGCACGGCTTGCTTGTCTTAAAACACCACTCAATAGACTAGTGATATTTAAAGTATAACTGAGAAGTAGACCCATTGCTGACGCAAATGCTGCCTGGTCTTCTGCTCTTCCATTCTGCAGAACTGCAAAGGTTGCTGTCAACCAAATCATGAGACCTCCTAATGCTTCTAACCTTATTGTGAGCCAGCGATTTGAACTGCTATTTGCAAGGGTGAATTTGATATTATTATCCATTGACTTCCCATTAATATTGGCCACCCGATCATAAGCTTTGTACGCACGAATGGATGACAAACCATTTAAGGCTTCTCCAAATTGTGCATACACTGGTGATCTGGTAATGGAGTCTAAGCGTTTCACTTCACGAGATGTGCTCTGCAATAGCAAATGAACATTGAGACTTGTTCAGAGCAAAGATGTGTTATATGAGAGACAATAATCACCAAAGAATATTCAGATGTACATGCCACTAGGTAGAACACTTGCTTTATTAAACAGTGAACTAGGAAAATAAAATGCCATTCCACCAAATGAGTGCATCCTATGATGCTGGAAAGAAGTCTCAGCATCATCTGATAATTAACAGCGAAATTTGTTTTGTTAAAATACATATGGCACACAGGTACCCTTCAGTAAGGGCATTGTGGCACAGCATGTTATGAAACTTCTGAGATGGCCTAAGGGCATTGTGGGAGATTTTGTGCTGGTATACCCCTATTAACTTATGTAAGGGGCATGGCCTTGCAAAATCCTTGTAAAAGGTGAACGACGGTTCCCTATTATGATTAATGCATTATGAAATTTCATTAAAACAAATACATGTGGCACACAGGTACCCTTCAGTAATCTCACAGGTAAGGAAACATGAAAATCAAAGGCTTTTAAACAGGTGGGGAACTGACTGACAATTATGGGGCATACCTGATAATATAGATAGGCTGCATAAAACAAGATGAGAAGTGGCATTATGGCCCACAATGAAAATGTGTTCACTAATCCTATCAGTGCAAAAGTCGAAAGAAGCTGCCACACCTGATTCATAAACATATTCATAAAATTGGCAACATTACGATCTATATCACCTAGATCTCTTGAAAACCTATTAATTACTCGCCCAATTGGATTGGTCTGGAAAAACAACATTGGAGCTCTTAGGATGGAATTTAGCATCATATCATGTAATGTTCTGGCTGCACGAAGACTTGAAGTGATCAACCAAAAAGAGTTTGTCAGTGTCACTGTTACCTGAATCCATTAAAATGATAAACAACTCATTATAATAAGCACCAAAGTAGAAGATAAAAAGTTTGTGCCAGATTAGATTAGGAATTAAATTTACAGTCGCGGCAGGCGCACACACACACTGATAAACTGCCTAACATGTTATGCTATAAAGTTTATGTTTTTGTACTTCAAGGAATTTCTTCTCACTAACCCTGCATTCATTGCATTTTCTGAGTACATAAAACATGTATCATTCTAAACTACTATTCATTTTAAAAAAGAACTTAATGTTCTTTGAATAACTGAAAAATCATATTGAAAAGTAAGCCATGATTATAAGCTTTCAATCCAGAACAAGCCATGAGTGTAAATGATTATCAATGCAGACCATTTGTTAGCTGCAGACACAAACGTACCTGACTAAATCCTAGAACAGCATAAATGAGAATGTAGTATTCAGGCTTATAACTCTTTGAAGTACTTTGATCTGTCCAAAAGCGTAACCAAGTGCTACTTGAAATTCTAAGAACTTCAGTTGAAAAGTAGAATGTAAAGAGTATCATAACCACCCATAGGCCTCCTAGAGCATCCTTATACCTGAAAATAGAAACAATAAAAGAAAATCAGTTCTATGCCCATCACAAGCTGAATTGATATAATATGCATTTGGTTTAGGGTCTACAAGTAAATTAATTAATTATTAATGGGCTCTACATGTGAATTAATATGTAGAAAAAAGTGAGAGCTAAATAAGGGTTAAAGAGCAATTCCATAAAGTCCAATGAGTAAAAGATTGGGTAAATAATCAGTGAAAAGTAGGTAAGGTTCTTGGATGCAAACACAAGACCTCTACTCTGGTACAATGTAAGTTGAGTGACCATTTACCCAACAGTTTAACTTGACAGAAAAGGGCCCCAACTTTTATATACAAATTCTATCACCACTAAAATTTCCAACTCTTCACAGAAATTCTTGTTCCATGTTGGAGTGCTATAGAGAGACAGACATCATTAACCAAAAGAAGCTGACCAAGAAGAATATAATTTTCCCAGCTGAGTTTATGTCTTCAACAAAAACAATTACTAAAATCAAAGTTATTTTGAAAAGCATTAGTTTGATAGGTTTAGTTGTAAAGTCTAGAGTGTTATCACAAATTACCTCATCAAAACATTCCAGCTGACAACACCTGTTTCCTTTTCTTCTTGCTTTACAAGTACAGCTTTCCTTCCTTTTCTCTTTTTTGCAGGATTTGCATTTTTTAGCAGCTCATCTATCTCAACCATCTCATTTGAAGTTGCGTTTAAGTCTTCCAGGTCAGAGTTTTTTCCATCTTCCTTTCCTTCTCCTTGTTTCTCCATTTTGCCAGCATTTTCCATCAGTTTCTGAAATAGCCTTCCGTTTTTGGAGATTTCCTCGAAGGTACCCTCTTCCTTAATTACACCATCTGAGACAAGAAGGATCCGGTCTACATGTGGAAGAAAATGTAGCTGGTTTGTGACAAGTATTCTAGTTTTCCCTAGCAACTCTTCCTTGATACACCTGTTGAAAACCTGCAAATCACTTCAGATTAGACCAATATGGCATAACCTCAAGAACTCATTTTTAGAGATCGGAGAAGATGAATGATTATTCCCAAAAAGTTGAAAATAAATCCAGATAGGAACTGAAAATCCTTTCTCTTAAGAAAGAAGAGACGGTACATTTTATTTCCAAAGAATATTTCAGACAAGCTGAGGAAAAAAAAACCATCCTTCAACAACACTGGTCATGATGGAGATAGAAAAGATGTGAAGAGAAGCCAAGATTCAATTCCAAGAATATTTGTGATTATGGTCCTTGTTTCTTTTGGGTTTCCTGATGTTATGATTTGTTTATGGTTTTGGAGCTATTTTAAACAAAGTTTTTACTAGAGCCTAAGCACTCCTCGTCCTTGCTGGACACTAAGTACTAGCTCAGTAGTTTCTTATTGGAGTGTTATGAATCTATATATTGGTGTGATCTTTACACTACGAAAACAAAATATCATCATAGAACTTTTCAGCACTGTTGCTTTTATGTTTCACATTGGGACTCTCATTTCTTCACCTCAAGTTTAAACCTATACCAGATCTTATACAGCTGCTCTGACAATTTCCCTTCATTTTGACCTCAATTAACCCTAAAATTTAGCCTCAAAACCTAATTTTCTCATTTCGTATACACGTAATAAGTTCATGTCAGTTTGATAAAGCCTCTTTCCCGTCTACATACTATGAAATGTACTACAAGCAGTGTAGAATGTGACAAAATTTGCGAATGTTGATCAGAGTAAACAGATTACCTGTTGTGCAACATGTGCATCAAGGGCACTTAAAGGGTCATCAAATATGTACACATCCGAATCGGAGTAGACAGCTCTAGCCATGGAAACTCTCTGCTTCTGCCCACCACTAATATTTACCCCTCTTTCACCGATCTCAGTGAGATCATGATCCTGAAGGGCAATATCAGATTAGTTAATTAGTAATGGAGACATTTCACAATAAAGAAATTACAAAGAGAGATGTATTAAATCCACTTAACAGGAAGTATGTCGAGATCATGCCATAAAGCTGTCACATCAATGGTCTTCCAATATCGTTCTGGTTGAAAGCTAGACCCAAACAATATGTTATTACGAACCTGTGAAAATAAATTTTGACGGTCAGATGCACGCATGGTAGTAGGAAACTTTAATATTCAATAAATACTGGAAGTGGTAGATATTTGAAATGAAAGCAAACAACAAAAGCAACCTGCATCTTACAGTAGCATTAAAAATCCATGAAACTTGTGGAACATAAGCAACAGTCCCTCTTATGACAACACTTGAATTTGCATCACAAGGAAGCTCCCCTAGCATTGCTGATATAAGTGATGTTTTTCCTTCTCCAGTTCCACCAACAATTGCAACTAAGCTGCCAACTGGCACATCTAAATTGATATTTGCTAAAGTGGGCTTTTCTGCCTGGAAAAATAAAATTTCAAAATTGTCTTCATCCAGGAAAGAAGCACATTGGAATATCAACGATGTTTATGATAATACAGTACGTGAGAACTTCCTTATTACAAAGCTGGGAATAGTGCATGGTCGGTCATTAGGCTTCTGCTTAGTATATGTGTTAGCCAATCTTATCATAAGCACCAACCAAAGAGTTACATGTTTGTAAATATGCCGCTTATGTGGTTGATTTGGTAAGTAAATAATTTGTAATGAAGATAAACAAGTGTTTGTGTCACGCCCCTTTTTTGGAGGAGGGCAGGACAGCCCGATGGCAAGGGCTTGAGGCTCGGGAGTGGGTGAGCCAGCTCGAAGATGGGCGAGCAATGAGGGCTGCAACCCCAATTTGGCGCCAAGGGACTTGAGACATTGGCACCCATGGGCGGATGAGCGCGCAGGCCAGCTATTAGACAGGCAGTGTGCGCGGGCCAGTACGCAGACGGGGGTGCGCAGGCGCGCAGGAAAATGGCACCCAGCAGAGCTGGCAGACTGACGCGCAGCGGGTGGGCGCGAACTGCCCAGGCAGTCTGCCAGAAGCGCGGGAAACACTGTCCAGCCTGAGGCCTGCGGGGCAGCCGTTGCCTGCCGTTGGCAACAGTGCCAGAGGTGCGTCAGAGGGGCCCAGCAGAGTTCAAAACAGCCCCTAGCCGTTGGGAACTGCCTTGTAACGGCTCCAAGGGTTCCTAGGCTATATAAACCCCTTGAGCCCCCTCATTTGGGACTAATGACTCTTGTATTGGAATTTCTATCAATAAAAGCTCTCTCTTTGTTCTCTCAACTCTCTTGTGCTTGCCAAAATCGATCCTAACTTCTAACTTGAGAAGGCTGCTAGCCTTTCTAACCGACCTTAAGCAAGGCAAAGGCTAGCCCGCACAGGTCAAGAGAAAACCCCCGTGACATGTGCTCCATGATGACATTAAAGAAGCATCCTCTTGTGTGAACCAAAAGAAATCTAGTTACATCCATCATTAATCTGCTTCTGTGATGGTTATTTTTTTTAAAGACCTAAAATGATGGAAGCCCTCTAAAATAGCACCCAATTTATTAGGTTAGTATAAATTTATTAATATGGGGGCAAAGTAATGTTTACATCAAGGATACTTGCAGCATTTCTGATATTCCTTCCCTTAACCCTTATTACATCCAAAGCTATAATGCTCCAGCCAGATGCCTTGAGGAAGAAATCAATACCTAACAACTCTGCCTTTCCAATCTCTTGCAAAGCATGATGCAAACTCAATGTATTGACTGATCATTAGTAAACCCTTAATAAGCAAAATCAAATGCAAAAGTCCCATTTTCTCAAAGTAATTGACTCATAATTTAAGAAAAAACCGAATAAAACTATAGATTGACCTTTGAATCCCATGAAAAGTTTCCGTCCTTAATTGAGATGGCTGGAAGCCCTGGCTGAAGGGGTGGGTTTGGCACTAGAACTCTCTCTTCTGCTAAGAAAAGCTCCTCAAGACGTTGCAAAGATATATTTGCATTTACAACCTGAAAAACCAGGGCATTAGACTGTCGAGAAGACAATAAAAGTTATTTGAATTTTTGAGCAATACTGCTAAAGTAAAGAAACTTAATGATTAGTGAACCTCGAAATTGTCCCAACTACATTACATTGCAGATAATGATCAACAAAAAATTTAAATAGATTTTACATCTTTTAAGGTTATTCTCTTTTCATCACCATAAATTCCTTAATTTTATCAATAAGCTCTTCAGTTAATGAGTAACTGAACAGCTTTCTTGTCTAGACAACAGACTGAGAAAGGTTAATTAAGCACTATGATAACTTTGGACAACTAAACAGGTGTAAAGACTAAGGTACGAACAAATTGACCGTGTGAAACTCAAATTTTCAGTAAACTACAAAGACAATATATCGGATAAACAAACTGTACCTAAAATGTTTTCCCAACAATAAGATTCTAGCAATGGGAGACATAAAGCTGCAAGCCAATTGAATTCTGCTAAATATAATGGTATAAGGGTGAAATAAGTTAAACCTGACTTAACAAGTTAGGAAGTGTGTTCAGAGGCATTCGAAGCAATGCAAACAGAGAAAGTGATGTGAATGCCCTTGCGGGTGTTAAACCCCCACCAAGCAAAGTGAATGTCCCAAATGAAACTACTGTCACGACAACGGGTATGCTGTTCAGTATGAAACTGTTGAACTGCAAGAAAAGGCAACTTGTTAAAAAGAATGAAAAAAGAGTGGTAAAAACCCATTCATACTTCATGTAGCTTGAAGGCTAGTAGCTTAAACAGCTGGTACAACATGCATAATTTCAGATCAGCCAGATCGATAATGAGCATCCAACCATGTTTTGTTGTATGCAACTTGCATAACCAACCTACATACTCTACAATGCAGTGATAGACCATGGATTTGTGTCATTTCATTCTACACTTAAATGTACAAACACACATCAAAAGCAAGTATATGATACTCTGGTCATAGAGCAGAATCAGGGTAGCAATAATGTAAGCCACCTTTTCCCATAAACTGGCTTAAACTTGTGGATCCAATATCATGGATGAAGCCCATCATAATCACATTTTCCCTTGCAAAAGAAAATGCATAAAATAGTGAAAGCATAACATGTCCAATGTTATGGTTGGTGACCACCACAATTACATTTTCCAGAGCAAACATTGGTGAAAGCAAAATTTCACATGGCAACAAGCAATGTCATATCGTGTTTTGGCATTTTCAAATAAAAGACACGCACAAAAGGAAGCAGGACTAGAATTTCAAATATCATACAGCAGATAGTAATTGAGCTCTCCGAAGCCATGACAGCTCATCATTCCGTATACTGTCAACTCTAGACTGAAAGCTCTTCTCCCATGCATAAAATCTGAAACATTTTCAAGCATAGAGCCAGCGTCACTGTCGAATGGCAAGAAAATATACTGAAATCTATGGACGGTGCTTTCTGAATCAACCATACTTCACGGTGTCCATAGCAGCTAAAATTTCATTCATAAGGCTGACTCTCCTGTCAGTCCACTGCAGTCCTTGCTTAGTCATTTTTCGCATTTTGCTAATCACAATGGTCTGTCCCCAGAAGACATAAAGAAAAATCAGACAAGACAAGATTAATCATCAGAGATATTGTTTAAATAATTTCATCTTGGATGGCAAGAAAAATAGGTAACAGCAGATATTAGAAGATCATCGACATGGACAATCATTTCCCAACTTAAAATCATCACAGTTGCTTGCCTTGACTGGCAGGTTTCTCTTTTAGACAAGATTTAATCCAATGATTTGGTTTTCCTACCTCTGCCACTCCTGATGCTCTTTTGCTTTCTTTCTTTCTCTCTGATCTAGTAGGAGTTTGCATGAATTATGGAGATCAGTTGTCTGTTAACTCTAGAGAAAGGGGAATAAACTACAGCATTACATATTTGTAGGCTGCCAGAAATTACAATGGCAAGCATCAATTCCTCAAGTAAATTCTCTCTTTGATAGGAAAATGAAATCTAAGCTGTTACATTTCATCAAGTAGATTCTACATTAATTGTTTCACAAGTTTCACATTTTAAGATGTTACTTTCCTTTTTCTTTTTTAATTATCCAAAAATACATAAATCTAACATCTTAAAAAAGTGAAACTGGTAGAAACGATTAATGAAGAAGAGTTTCAATAAAAAAAGGGATAAACTTTTTTACCTGCAGTGGGACCATGAGAACCAGCATTAGTGCCCCAAGAAGTGAAGCAACACCGAGTTGCTGATAAAGAAGAACCATGGAAATAATGATACGAAATGGAGCTGACCATAATACATGAAGTTGTTGGCATATTTGCTGCAAAAAATAAAGTAGTATCAATAATAGTTTAAGTCAACCCTCTAATATGCAAATGTTATGCTTTTGTTCCCGAATCTGCAACATTCTAGATGTTCCCCAATGGTTATGTTCCTCTTACTAGGTCAACAAGTTATGTACCAGAGTTCCGAGAAAACAATTTACCATAGGAGAAGTTATCAGATTTTAACGTACACATCAATTTTAACACAATTAAAAAAAAAAAAAAGCCTTCTCTAGCTCAAACATCAGAATTCCACACTCTAAAATATTTGTTTTTGAAGCAAAATTGGCCAATATATCCCATATTTAGGGGTATAGAGGCATAGTACTTCATTTGATATTTCAAATTCTCAAATTTCAACTGGCCAGTTATATTGATTACATCAATACTGCATTCTTCATAATTACTGTCAAAGGATCAATCATCTTTCTTAAAGTAATGACATAAGGCATAAATTTAAAATATATCAGGAATCTACTAACAGTTTCCTGTGATATACTGTCTTTTGTCTTCATGTGGACTCTGATTCTGAATGCATAATATACATATTTAGCATCACTTAACATATGCATTTTCACAGCAATTGAACAAGACCCATACCTGAAGCGCATTAGCATCTGTTGTGATCATATTTGTTATCTTTCCAGATGGGAAATTCTTGCGAGCTTCATGAGTCAATCTCAGAGATTTGTGAAATATAGCTGCCACCTAAAACAGAAACAGTAAAATAAAATTAGCCAACCAATTTGAAAAAGATAACTCAAAAACCAAAATATGCTCCGATGAAAGCAACTGTGAAATCTTGAAAGTCAAAGGAGGCTAAGTTTAACACACTCAAATAGCTCCATGTGCTTGTTTGTAAGCATTTTAGGATGAAGGAAATATATTACCAGAGTAGACCGTAGACGAAAACCAACTCGCCAGACATTCTGCATATACTGAGACTCGAGTAGTACAACAGATAACTGACATGAGTTGAAAAAAATCACAATATCAGAACTGCAGCAACAGCTTTACAAGGAATCATTTCTTTGATTTTAAATTATATCAATCACAGGAAGAGCTAATGGAAGCAGCGTTTTATCTTTTGCTGAAAGAGCAAACTAAGAACCTACTTTGCTCATGCAAACATTTCACTTAGGGCCATGAAATGGCATTTATAAGGATTGCAGAAACCGATAGTTCTCAACAAACACATTGATAAAGACAAGGATATCAACAGAGCTAATCAAATTACAGAAGAAATGAGAGAGAAACTTCAATAAAACCCTAAAATACATTCATTGGGTGAAACACACCCACCAATTCAAAAACAGTTGAAAAGAAAAACATAATCCATAGCAGATACCGTGTCTAAACTGAGAGATTTTGGTTTATATTAAACCATAACTCCTCATAAGGAAACACATAGAATAAGGATCATACCACTCCAAGAAACATTAAGAAGGCATAGATATAACCAATCCAGGCTGGGTCACCTCGTTGCATTGACTGCAGACCATAACAAGAGAGTTACAAAATTAACACAACAGATAGAATGCACAAAGTAGGGTCATGTTATATCTAAAATGGGATAGAATTAAAAAATTGACTACCATCATCACTAATATAGGGTTAGTAAATCTGTAGAAAAAATTATCAAAATAAAATAAAAAGCTAATATTTCTCTCCTGTAGCAAACCAAACAAAGAAAAACAAGGTCATCTTTTACACAGGCCTTAGCCAGGGGAAAAAAAGCACTGACCTGTAAGAGATGGTTCAATAACATAGGCCCCACAAACTGACAAAGGTCAGTTCCAATCTGTGATGATCAAATAAGAAGCTATAAGCTTGCATTCACAAATTTGTTTCAGATTCTTTACACAACATAGTCAGATCTTCATGAAATGTTAAATCTCCATAACATTTTCTAGAAGGAAAACTTCACACTTTATCTATACAAAATGTGCATGGTCAGCAGATTTATCATGAGATTAGGTATAACTTTATATTTAAGAACAAGAATCAAAAAGCTCAATAAAAAATCTCTTGAGAAAATGAGATTATGTGCATTTTAGCTCAAAATTATTACAGTCATGACACATGCCCGTCAACAGTATGAATATTGCACAACTTAAGTATTACAGTTTCAGATAGTAGATATTGAAGGAACATCACTTCCAATAAACTACATCTCCATACATAAGGATGCGAAATTCCATGAAAGAAATATGAGAGCAATGCTCATTACCTTGAAAACGCCTCCTAACCAAAACCTGCATGACTCATTTATGAAACAAGAGAGTTAGTATAAGTAAGACAAGATGACATCTATGCTCGGAAGAGAAACTATTCAGGATGCATAAGTTCTTGTTACCAATCATATAGGAAAGGAAGAAAAAAACATTATCACATAGCTAACTAACCTTCCTCCTAAGCTACTATTCAATGCTCTCAAAAGCCATGGTTTAGGTCTTTGAGTTTCTTTAACCCAACATCTGTGGAACCTGCAAAGGGAAAAATTGTTATCACTGAATAGCTGTATATGTTATCATGTGGAAGCAAATGCAAGGGAAGCAACAGAATACTAACTTCTGAATCAGTGTTTCAGTCTGATCCCATGTATCTAACTTCCAAACATCCCTTTCAGTGATAGGTCTTCTATGACCTTGCCGCATGAGGGGAGTAATCCATCCAAAAACAATTCCTGTCATAGCATATTGCAGTGAACTTTCAATTAGAAGCTCACAAGTTTATAGTAAAGCATCACTTGCCAGAGATTACTCCAAAACTGATATTGTAACATAATAGTGAAGGTTTAAACTCAGCAAACCAAACTCAACTGTCTTTCCTAGTACAACCCACAGACCATATCTTGCTAAATGGCCATTCTTGGAGAGAGGAGTAGGTTGGGGGACAGACAGGACACAGGTGAAAAGAACTGAAAAGAAAAAGAACACTATGGATACCAGACTTCTAACAAAGAATTAAATATTTCAAATGTAGAACATCCCAAAACTTGCACATATTGCTACTATGCTGGTCGCTTATTCACGGTCTAGCCAAGTCATTATCCAGTTATAGTTCCATCAAAATGATGCTTTTCTACAAATAGCTAGCAAACCTGCAGCCATTTTAACTTTCTAACATGTGGCATCTTGACCACTTGAAAAAAATGGTATCAGAGTACTTACTTGAAAAAATATTGGCTTGCCTCTCGGGACATATTTGCTCTCCTCCACGAAGTGGTTCATATTCTTCATCATCAAGAGACTCACTTTTTATCAAAATATATCCAGGACAGGGATTAAGATTGGGAACATAAACAAATAGAAGAATCCCAAATAAAACCTACATCAGAAAAATAAGCACAAATAAATGAAACTGCTTTAAGATAAAAGCATTAAAATTCTCTGTCAAAGAAAGAATCCAGGTTTTTCTGTCCCACAGGATTTAATTTAAGACTGCCCCAGCAAACATTACATTACCAGGAGTTCAACTTAATTACGTCAAAATCCCAAGAAGTTATAATGGCCTCAATTATCTAGGAGCATTCTGCACAAAAACTAGTCATGCTACTTAAGACAGGCTTATATCTTTTGTCCATCTATGACTTTCCAGTATGGTAAGTGAGAAAGTGCTAACTTATAACCCATAAAAGGAAGGAGGTGGCTAAAATAAGCTAATTGATGTCAACCTAAAAGTAGGCATGTAAATGGTCAGGGTGATGAATATTTGGAAAAAGTGGTGATGATAATATTTCAAGAGACAATCATAGTGGGAACAGTGAACGCACGCGCGCGCGAGAGAGAGAGAGAGAGCTATGCCTCTCTATAACTTTCATGCTAATGTTTATACATCATAGCTTGCTAATGGACACAACTTTAGCCAGATATCAAGTGGCTACATAAAATTAAAACAGGTGTTGTGGCACCAAGGCAAATAAAAAAGCAGGTAAAGGCCACTTTTGTAAAAACACTTGAAAAGACAGAGTAGGATAAAAGGCAAATATACACAACAAACCTGGCAGAAAACCAAGCTGATGCTCAAATACAGTGCATAGCTGCAAGAGCAAATAAACTTGCCACTGTGAGAAGTTAATATATGGTCAAATTTCTTTATGATCTAAGTAGTTAAAGAGTCATTATCTTCTATAAATGCCAGTATTTGAGAATAAAAAAAAATAAAAAGGATAAATTGCATTACCAGTAAGCTATTTTTGGTCAGAGATTTCTGAACAAACATTTACTAAATGATTCAATCACATTCATGGGATCAGGCTTATAAAAGAACATGCATAAAAGAAAAGAATTGCAAGTCATATATAACAATTTATTCCTCATATTCCCTAGTACTTAGAATCAGCAATAACTCAACCCCCCCCCCCCCCCCCCCACCCAAAACAAAAAAAAAAGGTAAAATGCTTATGGATTTTTTTTTTAAAGGCTTTTGGTAAAGAAACTAAATTGAGGAATGGGTGGAACCTGACCTACTGTACAAATCTTTCATCGGGAGAACACGATTTAGCAGCACAGCATCCCCAACCAGAACATAAACAACTCCAAAACGCACATACCACCGAAACTCCTTGATGTAACTTTTTGTTTCCAATCCTATCATGATAAGCACAGAGCACCAAGCAGTAGCCTCAATAATCAAAGAAGTTGCCTGCAAGAGTGTAAAATATAAAGCATAGACAAGTTTAAGCACACTTCTGTGTTGCGCATAGCAGATAAACAAATGGAATTGCAAGAACTAATGTAACATCTAACCATCACCTGGAACCAAATAAAGTAAATAGGATGAAATAAGAAAAACAAATTCAGCATAACTAAACCAGTGGTCTGTTTTTAAAGCAATAATAGTATCTATAACAGTCCTCCATAATTTTAACTAAAAATACAGAACTTCATTTTAAACTAGTAATAGTTAAATTTTAGTACTTGTTCTTGTGCGTAAGAGTTGTATTTGAAGATAAAGTTCAAATCACTAAAGCCACGAATAAATACAGGGCCACCTACTAGCTTAACAGAAACGCACCTCATAGGGGGCAAGACCAGTCTCTCCATTCAAATTAAAGATTGAAATATCCATCAACAACCTTAGTAATGGCTCGATGGTACAATAACCAGCCAACAAGCCAAGCACATAATTATAGCATTTTGACCTCAAATAAAACCTCTCGACTTTTGAATTCTTCTTCATCATCCATATCCGATAACAGCACAAGCCCAAAAGAACCAAGTGAGAAATGGAAATCACCACAGAGTCGATAGCACAAGGTGTGTATGCACCAAAAGCGCCATCAACCTCTTTAGCCCAAGCCTCATTGACCTGGGGCTGACAATACCAAACCAGGGGTTCAATCGCCATCAGTAGCCACGCCCTGCAAGACACAAAACAGATTAGATGTTCACTCAACTCATCTTCCCTTCTCATGATAGAAATGTTAAAGGAAATTTTATGCCTGGTTAAGCACTTACTAAAACACTGCACAGGCTTTGCCCTTCAACACAATGTACAATCTGCATTGAGAACAAACCACAATCATGCTTCAATCATTTAAAAATTGTAGGCATCCCAACGAGAATTATACAAAAAAAGGAATTCAATTTGTAACCATGATTCAGATGTAATAAAACCAAAAAGGTAATTTGCAACTAAAACAACTTCTCGGCCTGACCAAGAAACCATTTCAAATTATGATGATTCAGAACCAACTCTGTTCATAAAAAGAAAATGGGATTAAAGATTCGAGTTTCAACAATCATCCCCACTCAATGTAAAATAAATATTTAAGTTGTTCCGTTTCAAAGCAACAAGAAATCCAAAAGTTCAGAATCGTCATTCATCTCTCTGCAACCAAAAGTTCAGATTGCCACCTCGGCGACTGCGGACAGGACAGTGTTGTTGTAGATTATAGGCTGTAAGAAGTAAACCTTAAGAGAAACATGGACAAAAGATACAAAAAACCAAAGATTCTGGGGGAGAACCGTGTTGCTATATGCCAAATGCATGGTTACTTACTATGTATATATAGTTTGAAAAAGAGTCAGAGAATAAGTAAGAACCTTGTATTATTATTACAATATACAAAAGGAGAAAGGAAGTTGAGAAAGAGACAAGAGTCAGAAAACACCAAAAATAGATGTAGCCAAACATGCGTCACGGCTTACGTGACACGCTTGTATAATTTGCAAAACGACAAAGACACGTAAAAAAAAATACACTGCTAAGTGCTAATACTCGTCTCTCTGTATTCTGTATAGAGCTGGATATTAAACAAAAGACCCTTCGTATTTGCGAATCTTTCTTCAGTCTTTCTTTACCCAAATCAACATTTTCCAAAAAGAAAGATGAAAAACTCGAAATTGTAAAAGAAAGTTTCCTTTTTTGGAAAAAGAAAGGAGAAATTGAATAGAAAATGAGAATCTTTCTTTACCCAATTTAACTCTTTTCCCCTCCTCTTTGATACTCTTAACCCTAACGGTTTTCCGATGACCCGTAGTGCAATATTTAGTGAACGCTGTCAATCGGGGTTGAATTACCATTTTTCTTCTTCGATTGAATGAATTTTCCCGCCGGTCCTGCATTTCGGCTTGCGAGATTCGAGTATGTCTACCGGCGAGGTAACGCCGTCTTCTTGATTCAAGCAAACGCTTCCCTTGTCCCTGCGCCGATGCATAGAACTCGGCTTCATCAGAAAATAGTTAAAACTGAGCAGCCACGATTTTTCCTTTCTTGGTCTGCAAATGTTTAGCAAGCCTAAAAATAGCGTTCACCGAATGTCGGTGAGTTTGTGATACACCAATAAGCGTTTCCATTCAGGCCACGCGGCACTTATATTAGTCCGCCACGTGGCTATTTACAGCTATAGTGCTTACAATAAAATTACACTAGTAAAAAATGAAAATGATTTTTTCAAAATATAATTGGGAGAATTGGATCACCCCACTGTCGGCTGATCCGACCCCTAAGGCTTCTCAGATAGGCCTGACCATAGGGCCGGTATCTTCTATCGGACGCAATGGACCAAAATTTTTTTAAAGAGTGAGTGATGATCCTTTAGCATATCCATAAGTTTATAAATTATATAAATAACTATACTTATCTTTTTTATATAAAAAAAAAGTATAAGCATGTTAATTCTGAAGGGCCCAAAAGTAACGGGGAACAAAACTTTGTGCAAGATTACAATGATTCATGGTTATCATCCTTGCTGGGAAACTTTGGACAATTTTCTAGATTACTATACTACAAAAATATCCAGTCATGGACAGTCGTAAGCAAGGCTATCAGACCTATTGCACCAGAGAGGAGAGAGATTGCTCTCTACATTTCAATTTGATCCCAGTCGATGGATCTGTCTTCGAAACCATAATCGGATTGTTGAAGCCTGTTCCTTGCCAATCTGCTCATCATAGCAAGACCTGGAAGAAGGAAAACATAGATATATAAGATATGATGATTAAACATAATCTTGACTCTGTTACGTAAACTAACAAATTCTTAAAATTACAGTATAAGAAAGGCAGAATCGTTGATTCGAGTCCTGTAAAGAAGAATAATAAAAATTCAAATATACGGCATTTTCCTTTTGTACCTTCAACCATTTTGTAAAGTGCCGACCACCATCCATCTTTGGACATCTGGTACTGATCCAGCGACTCTTCAATTGTTTTGTCATGCTTCCCTTCCAGAACTCCCTGAAGAGTCATCACGGCATCCCTTGTTTTCTTGAGGATGCTACTTTCATCTTCAACTTCCAAGCGCGTAAGGTCATTCTGTGATGAAGTGAGGCTAACAGCAAGTGCAAACTGGGCAGCAGCAGCCCAACGAGAAGATGCCAGCCATTTCCTCTGTTTATCCAACTGCCTATTCTCTTCTCTGCCCAACCTGTTCTCTCCTTCCCCTCCGAGTGCTAAACTACGCAAGTATTGAGCATTAGCAGCCCCTGTACTTTGAACCATCTTGGAGAAAGCACTTTCTTCATTTGACAATAGTTCCTCCGGTGTATCATATTCCAGAACCTGGGGTGAGAATAAACACTAATACATCAACCAATAGCCAAACGGGAAAAAGATAGTAACTACTGATGAATAAATTACACTTTGTATAGCTTAGAAGTCTTTCAAGGTGAGCTAAACAAGATTTAAAATTGTGCATATACCCTGCCAGAATCAAGCAGAAGAATGCGATCACAGTCAATTATAGTATTGAGCCGGTGAGCAATGATGAGCATGGTACAAGATTTGAATTCTTCCCGAATAGTTTTCTGAATAAGAGCATCAGTTCTGACATCAACAGCTGCAGTTGCTTCATCAAGAACAAGTATCTTTGATCTCCTCAACAATGCACGAGCAAGACTTAGCAATTGCCTTTGTCCAACGCTAAAATTTTCCCCTGCCTCTGAAACCTGAACAAAACATAAGAATTCCATGGTTGTTAACCAAGAACCATGCTGACTTCAGCAACTATGAACATTTCAAATTAAACCACCAATTAATCATTTCTATTTTCCCAACAACTGCAAACTGTTAAAGAAATTTCTGTTAGAAACTTTTTCATAAACACCTCAGCGTCCAGACCAAGAGAATTCCTCCGAATGACATCTTTCAAGTGTGCCCTCTCTAAAGCCTCCCAAAGGTCAGCATCATTGTGTTCATTGAAAGGATCGAGATTAAATCTCACAGTTCCTGGACAAAATAAACAAAATCATTATTAATATCATATATTTTAATAGCAACAAAATAAGAAAGGTGACATGGGATGCAGAGCCTACAAACTAATGGATAATCTAGTAAAAAGTATAAAAGCAAGTCCACAAAAATGGCATCCGTCAGATTAGCTCCACTTTATAAGTCAACAGATATTCAGGCAAAGAACATACATATAACACTAGCAAAAGAGATAGAAAGATTTTAAGTCAAATTATGGGAGAAACACAGCTATCATCAACATTACAATCTAGATTGTAGGTGGGGCATACCAGAGAAAAGAACTGGTGACTGAGGTATAATGCCAAGTACTTTACGAAGGTCCATCAGTCCAAACTTTGCAATATCACAACCATCAATCAAGATCCTTCCTCTTTCCAGCTCTACAATTCGAAACAAAGCATTTAACATGCTTGATTTTCCAGCCCCTGTCCTTCCAACAATCCCCACCTTGTCACTAGGAGAAATTGTAAAAGACAACCCATGCAGGACTGGAGGAAGTTCAGGTCTGTAACGAAGGACAACATCCTCAAACTTGATAGATCCAGATGAAGGCCATCCAGGAGGGGGACGGTTACTCTGAATAATAAGTGGAGCCTCTGAAGGCAACTCTATATATGTGCCAACACGCTCGACTGCATTTAAACTATTTTCAGCCAAACTGGCAAGTCTGAGTACAGCGGTCAATAAACTTGTAATGTTTAAAGCATAACTAAGAAGTAGACCCATAGTAGATGCATATGCCTGCTGGTCCTCTGCCCTTCCATTCTGCATGACAGCAAAGGTTGCTGTAAACCAAATCATGAGCCCACCCAAAGTTTCCAAACGGATTGCAAGCCAGCGATTTGAGCTCATGTTAACGTGAGTGAACCTGATATTATTGTCCATGGATTTCCCATTTATGTCAGCCATGCGATCATAAGCTTTATATGCACGAATAGTTGACAGACCATTAAGTGCTTCGCCAAATTGTGCATATACAGGTGATCTAGTTATAGAATCTAAACGCTTCACTTCGCGTGCTGTGCTCTGTGAAATCAAACAAAATAATGGTTACATGAGAAACATACAGAAACATCCAATTGCAGAGACCTCCATATGTTCAATTTTAGGTGTTAGTAACCGAGACAGCTAGAGAATCAGAAATGGTAAAAGAAAGGCACTTTCTACAAGAAAAGAGATTATGGCTTTCAGGATTAGAAAAGAAAACCAATATATCAATAAATAAAAGATGAGGTCAAAGTTCATTTACCTGGTAGTACAAATAAGCTGCATAAAACAAAACCAGAAGTGGCATTATGGCCCACAAAGACATAGTGCTCACAATTCCTATCAAGACAAAAGTAGAAAGGAGTTGCGACACTTGTCCCAAAAACATATTGACGAATGGAGCAACATTTCGGTCAATGTCACCTAAATCCTTTGCAAATCTATTAATAATTCGTCCCAGTGGGTTGGTGTGGAAGAAGACCATTGGAGCTCTAAGTATGGAGGTAAGCATGGCATCATGCAACCTTCTGGCAGCATAAAGACTTGATATGACTAACCAATATGAATTTACCAATGTCACCATGACCTGAAACCACATGGGGAAGAACAAAATATATAAAAATATGAGCTATGAAACCAGTAACACAATTCACTAAAATGTGGTGAAAGTTTTTCTGACAATAAAGATACAATTATTTGTTGGAATAATAGGAAAAGAAAACTTCCTAACTCTTCAGGAAAATAAAGCTTCTCGTCTCATGTAAATAAAAGAGAACTTCTGAAGGCTGAGCAAGAGGAACTTGTGTAATGAAACTTAAAGCCAATTAACATCGAACAAGCTCATACCTGACCAATTGATAGAAGTGAATAGACCAAATTGTAGTAACCAGGTCCATGTGTCTTCTTAGTGCTTTGATCTGTCCAAGAACTCAGCCATGTGCTACTTGAAACTCGTAAAACTTCTGTCAGGACGTAACACACAAAGAGCACCATTACCACCCAAAAACCTCCCAATGCATTCTTGTACCTGGGAAGAGAAGAGAAAGGTACTGCATTCATTGCCTTTTCTTTTTCTTTTAACAAAAATTGAAAAAAAGGTTTCAGCAAAAATCACAGCAGGGATTGTTAAAAATCCCTCCCTCACTCCCAAGTCATACAAGATGGATGGCTTGCCAATTACCTTCACACATTTACTTAACATAACAAAACCATAAATGTGCTCAGTAAATCCTCACTAACAAAGCAGAAAAGCAGAGAACCAAAACTATTAGTAGAAGACAGGAAAGTAATGGTATTTCAGTGAGATAACTCTTTTAATTCAGTTGTATTGAGAGGTTGCATTTGGATGAGAGCCACCAGCAGGAGAATATGTTGTCACCTTTCCTCTAAGCATAAAAGAAGGGTGAAAAGTTAGTGATTGATAATCTTGAATACGGGGAAAGTTGTGGTTGAAAGGAACACCATGCCTTTCTTATTTTCTACATCTATCAGTCTACTTAGGTAGAGATGAGTAGCTTGTTATCATTGAATTTGGTGGAGCTAAAGACATGTTACTAGCATTACATACATGAAACAATGCAATTTTGAAACAGGAGTGAAATCAACATATTTTACCTCATTAAAACTTTCCAACTAACCACTCCAGTTTCTCGCTCTTCCTGCTTAATGAGAACAGATTTGCCTTCTTTTGATTTTTTTGCTTGAGAAGCATTTTTGGGCATGTCATTTGCTACCCCATTAGCAACAGGTTTAAAGTCCTGCTGATCAACTGTATGGTTGTTCTCCTTTTCTTCCTCATACTCTTCCATCTTTCCTGCATTCTCCATTAGCTTTTGGAACAGCACACCATTATTGGAGAGGTCCTCAAAAGTTCCTTCCTCTTTTACCATTCCTTCATGAACAAGGATAATTCTATCAACTTGTGAAAGGAAGTGCAGCTGGTTTGTGACAAGAACTCTTGTTTTGCCTCTCAATTCTCCCTTTACACATTTATCAAAAACCTGAACATAATTGGTAGCAGAAATCAGGCCAATGCTCTATCAAAATAAAAACCACACTATCATTATCAAATTTCTGAAAACAAATAAAGTCTGCAATAAGTGAGGAATATTTAATAAAAAAAGAAATACTATAGGCGATATGAAATTTAAAAAAAAAATACATTAGATAAAAATATGTAATGCACAGTAACTCATATAAATCAAAATTTTCACAATTATAATACATAGACAATCAGATTTTATGCAGGCATGCATGATTTTTTTTTTCCTAATTTGATAGGTTAGTATAGTTCGTCCTACTCCGTCCCACAATTTGAACATCATATTGATATTAGGAATCCTGATCTTGACAACCTTCATATAGTTATTAACAAGAAAAAAAGAGGGACCAAGGATATTAAACATGCAACAACATCAATGAACTAAGTACATGGATTCTATTTTGCCACTGTGATCTCTCTGGGGCAATATCCTAAGTAAGATCAATAAAGACAAGGTTTTTTTACATGGCAATAAACATAATTCTGTTCAGAAAAAACAGAAGTACAAAGTAAGGCCTAAGGTGCAAATAGAACCAACAAAATGCTACTGTGAACCAGTTACCTGTCGAGCCACATGTGCATCCAGAGCACTCAATGGGTCATCAAAAATGTACACATCTGAATTGGAATACACAGCCCTAGCCATGGAAACCCTTTGCTTCTGACCACCACTAATATTAACACCTCTTTCACCAATCTCAGTAAGATCACCACCCTAACATAAAAGACAGACACACTATCAGATCCAAAACTGTTGAATAGATAGCGACTTCTGCCCTTTCACTACACCGTCATGTTACAACTTTGTGAAACACTTACAGGCAATAGCTCAAGATCATGCTGCAATGCAGTAATGTCTATTGCCTTCTCATATCTTGCTGCTTCGAAAGGAGATCCAAACAATATGTTATCACGTACCTGCAGGTATAAACTCCAAAGATTAATAATTCACATAACAGCAAGTAAACTTCTAAAATTTGAAAAGTACAGACTTTTTATCATGTTAAGCTAAGTAAATCTAAAATCACTATAAAAGATATCTAAATCATCTTGGAGGAGATTACATATGCTCCTATATTGCCTATTTCCATAAAATTCCTCAAGATAGTATCATGACTGATTGCCAATAACTAAACAAGTGAGATAGCCCAGAAACATGCACAAACACAAATATATACCAGAGGTAAGCAAGCCAAAACTTACAGTAGCATTGAAAATCCATGAAACTTGAGGAACATAAGCAACTGTTCCTCTGATAACAACACTAGCATCAGACATTGGAGGAAGCTCCCCAAGCATCGCAGATATAAGCGAGGTCTTTCCTTCACCAGTACTGCCAACTATTGCAACCAGGCTTCCAACTGGTATATCCAAATTAATATTAGACAATGTGGGCCTCTCTGCCTGAAACAAAAACAAGATTTTATAAGGTAAGCAATAAATGAAAGAGCACACTTGAATATTTGCAAAGTCACAAAGGACATAACAAGAAGCTGTAAAACCTTCATCTAACTAAAAAAATTTTCAAGGAAAAGAAAATAGTGACACAAAGCAACATAGTATAGAACTTTTGTCTCAGTGGGTTAGTACAAACAGAACCAACATTTCATTTCAACTAAGTGAAAGAAATCAACTGATAAAAGATCTATTCTGTAACAACCATCTTTAAAGTTCATGAATTTATGTTGCTTAATGGGATTATCATATTAAGATTTTAATGTAGCCGTTCTTGAATAAACAAGCAAATTATTAAAATAACCAACAATTTATGTTTACAGAATAAGAATTAATTATAGATTAACTTAAACATGTAATCTGTACATATTCATGCAAAATACAGACTGAAAGGAAGGTTTAAGGTGATAATATAAAAACAAGACCTTTGAATCCCATGCAAAAAAACCATCTTTTATTTGGATGGCTGGTAGTTCAGGATCAAGAGGAGGGTTTGGTAGAAGAACTCTCTCTTCAGTCAAGAACAGCTCCTCCAGACGTTTTAGTGATACATTTGCATTTACCACCTGTCAAACTTCAGCATTAGAAACCAAGAAAAACAACACCACTAGTTTTGGTGCATTCCCCCTTTCTATGTACCAGAAGAGTATACCACCTTTACACAACAGAGAATGATACAGAAAATAAGCCATTCAAAGTGCGGAGAAAGACAATCATATGTCCTCTCTACAACCAAAATGCCAGTTAAAACGCCACAGCACTAAATGGATAGCATGGATAGTTGAAAGAGGCAAGGAGGATAACCTGAGTAATAATATTGGGAAGCATGAATAAGGGGAAACGAAGCACAGCAAAGAGAGAGAGAGATGTGAATGCCCTTGCAGGTGTCAAGTCGCCTCCAAGCAAAGTAAACAAGCCAAATGAAACCACAGTCACCACAACAGGAATGCTGTTCAGTATAAAGCCATTACACTGCAAAACAAGAGATAAAATCAGACAAGAGAAAAGGAGCTGCTGCTATGATCCCTACGCAAAACACCTATATCCATACCAACACTTACAATCAGATCACAATTAGTTAAATTGATGACCCATGAAAAGCATACATCATGCACAACTCTACCCACATAGCAGAAGTGAAGAAAATTTAGTTTGCCACCTGTAACTCTCTCTTAAATACCCAAAAGTCTGCTCTATTTGTTTTTCTTCTGATTAATAAATATTTTATTAAACAATTGCAAAAAAAAAAAGTGATAACCCATCCCATGCATGCAAGAATCATACAAAAACACATTGTAACAGATACTACCACCTTTTTTTTTTTTTCGAGAAACAATCATTTAATACAACTCATTTGTCTCAAACAGCAACAGTCATATAAAACTTGTAAAAGCAATAGCATGAAACCATTAGCATGTACACAATGTCACTTTTAAGTTGGCCACCTGGTGTTGAACACAACAGAGATGTGGACTATGGTAATTGACTAACATTTTTCTTCTAAGTGCATCATGCTTCAAAAACACGAAGAGCTAACATGTATATATCATAGTTAAATTAAGACTTCCACAAACAGAAAGCAACAGAGGGAATTAGATGCATATATCAGAGGAATACCGCTGCAAGAAGGGAAGCTTTGCGGAACCATGACAACTCATCATTCCGGACACTTTGAACTTTAGACTGAAAACTATTCTCCCAAGCATAACATCTGAGACATTTCCAGCATATAATCAGAGTTGTAACCAAGCAACCTTGTACTATACTCAAAAGGTCTATAAAAAACCTTGAAAGGAAAATGAAAGAGTTGTTCTGGAAATAAATCATACTTTACAGTGTCCATTGCAGCCAATATTTCATTCATAAGGCCTATTCTCTTATCTGTACGCTGTAAGCCCTCCTTTGACAATTTTTGCATTCTGCTTATAACTACAGTCTGTTTGCAAAAGGACAAAAGAGAGTAAGATAGAAGACAGAAACAAGGACAATAAAATGCAGGACGATATAAGTTTAACACCACCCTATCAATTCAAGGAATAAAAAGTGCAACATCCACTAAAAAAATAAGAATTTATCTTAAAGATAGAAAATGAGAAATGTAAGGGAGAAAATCACGTACTTGCACAGGGAACATAAGGACTAGCATTAATGCACCAAGAAGTGAAGCAACACCCAACTGCTGATACAGAAGTACCATTGCAACAATTATTCGAAAGGGAGCTGACCACACAGTGTGAAGTGATTGGCATATTTGCTGCAAAAAGAACAAGGATGAATAATTCATTAGACAGAAAGAGCTGAAAGGAAATAAATAAAAATGCACTGATTTGTTTTCACAACCAGAGTTTTGCCGTTTCTTGCTCCCCATAAACAACAACAACCAGGCTCTAAATGGAAACTCATTATAAACTTTTAGAAAAGAAAGATCCAACGTCAATAGCTAGTAGCTACATGCCTAGAAGATACACCACTTTTAACATCTACTACCAGCTTCAGGACATTATTCAGGAGAAGAGGAGAAACGGAAAACCAAAAAGATTAAGGGCATAGTGCAATTCTAATAGCTAGTAGAGTACATGCTTAGAAGAAACAATAGACTGCACAGAATCCCATCCCACATCATAGAAAGTCAGACTAGTTTTAGCACCATAAAAAATTTTAAATACACATAAAGATGTAGTAAGGGAAGATCATGCCTGAAGTGCTTCAGCATCGGTTGTCATCAAGTTGGTTATTTTGCCAGAAGCAAACTTCTTGCGGCCCTCATGAGTAAGCCTAAGAGATTTGCGAAACACAGCAGCAACCTAGAGAAGATAAGAGTATAGTCAGGAAAATATAATGCAGAAGCAAAACGTTAGTAACTTTCTACAACAAACAGAACGCAATTCCATAATATAAGGCTCTTATACAGACAAGTCATCTAAGACATTGTCTAACATGTATCCAGCATTACCAAACAAAATGATAGTTGATTATAGAGAGAGCTAGTGGTGCTCACAACCTACAATTACACCAAACATGCAGTTCAAAGGCCTCAATAAGATTTACACTTGTGGCAATAATTCAAGTCATGTGATCTATTTAACTAGTGATGATGGTAACTAATCAATAACTTCTTCTCAAAAAAAAAAAAATCAATAAGTTAATATACATTCAGAATTATGAAACAGAATGTAATAATAGCAACAGTGCTAACAACCTTCAACTATAATAACTGACACACAATTCGAAGGTATCAAATAAGATTTACACTGCTGGCTATAGTTTAAGTCATATGACCCAAAACCATTACTTCTTAGCTAATTTGCTAATAGAAAAAGCTCAGAATTATGTAAAAACGATGATCTTTAATAGTCATTCGTTGGCCTAAAACCAGGATAGGGCCCCGCAATAATTTAAGTCATATGACCCAAAACCATAACTTCTTAGCTAAGTTGCAAATAGAGAAAGCTCAGAATGATGTAACAATGATGATCTTTAATATTCATTCATGGCTTAAGACCATGATGGGGCTTCTCAAGGCCAAGCTAAATATCTCCAATGGCAAAATGGCCATTAAAATTCTGGCAACAGAAGCAACCAACGTCAATGTGAACAAGAAGCAGATAATTTAACCAAGCCTAAAAATAAATAAGCCAAGCTAGGCCTGCCAAACAAATCTTCCAAAAAAGACAAATTTCAACCGTAGCAAGCTAAAACCAAGTCAAATAACCTAGATAATAAAAGATCCAAAAGTACTAAGTATGCAAGGTCATTATATTGAGACAAAAGGCTCTCTTAGCCAGGTCTTCAACAACCTCTCCCACAGATGAAGAAAATAAAAGAAAAAGAAATAAATAAGCTTGTTGATATTCCAAAAGACAAGCAAATCTGAATGAAATAAATTGTTCCCAAGATAAATACAAGATTACCAAAGTAGATCTCAGCCGAAAACCAACTCGCATGACATTCTGAAAATATTGAGCTTCAAATAACACCCCAAGGGCCTGGATCAAGTTTCAACCAATCAAATTCCATGTGCATTTTTATTAAGAAAGCAACTAGAACCTCCAATGTAAGCAAAGGATTAAATTTATACCACTCCAACAAAAATTGAGAAGGCATAGATGTAACCAATCCAAGCTGGATCACCTTGTTGCATTGACTGCAGCAATTCATTCAACAAATACAGGGAAATATTAGGTGATAAAGAAAAAAGATGGATCAACCATACATGTGTGCTTTAGAATGTGTGTTAGTTGGCCAATAGTAAGAGAAAACCGTAGATTTCTTAGTGATAGCTGTTTCTTTTTACCTCTGTGCCTGAATAACATGGGCTCTCCATCATAATTTACTCTTTTTTTTAACATACTTAAATGAGTCAAGCAATAATATTAGCATTGAGGAAATAATATAAATATAAAAGTACTTCCATTTAGAAGAGAAAATCAGAATATTCGCAAAGGACATAAGAGGATATTACAAGCATGAAGTGTAATTCTACAACATGTATATGCAACATAAACAAAGGACTTCCATTCACTGATTTTTTTTACGTTTGACATCAGAAGTTAAGGAGAGCTTTCATTCACTAAAAAAGAAATGAGACAAACTTAGTTATTCAGAAAAATTAAATAATTCCATACACTAAAAAGAACTTGATCACAGACAAATACAGAAGAAAGCATAGATACAAGTAGCAAACCTGTAACAGTTGGTTCAATATAAGCGGCCCCACAAATTGAGAAATATCGTTGCCAATCTACAGGTTTAAAGAACAAGGCAGCAGGTTTAACGGAGAAAATATCAAGGGTAATGCAATTCCACAACGGACACTAGCATTATTGTACTGAGAAACTTCACATACCATTAGCAAATGAAGATTTAAAAAAAGGACATGTCTAAAATATAGAAAAACAAACCTCCAAAGCCATCAAAATTATAAAAATGCAAGACCATTTTTTCCTAGGCAATTTCTTTGAAGGGGATACACTCCCTGGTAGGCAGGATTGGTGTTTCATACTCAGCCGGCAGACCTCTACCCTGCCTTACAGTGGAGTACCTGACCATTGGGCCCAGACCTCATGGTCGAATAGTGGAAAACATGAAGTAAGGATGCTTTGAACAGATTCTTTCACATTCAGTCTTACATTTTAATTGAGGATGCTATGAAACAAAATGATCAGGCGTTGCAAATAGAAAAGTCTCTCGGATGTTCATGTCACAAGCATAAAAAGCTTGGAAGGATCGAAGCTGACACTTTCAAGACACACAAAGCATTGGACTTACCCAAAATTCTCCAAAAAATTTATAACTCTATAAAAACAGCTTAGAGTATAAAAGCTCCATGAATGCAAGGCATCAGAACACAATAAATAAATCCAGACATTTCTGAAAACAGAGGTTGGTAAACAATTTGCAATTCATTAAAGATGTTATAACATTGTGCCTCTCTAAGAATCAAATTAATTTTCCAAATAATGAATGCAATATTTAAGATGAATTCGTTACCTTCCAGAAGCCTCCCCACCAAAACCTAAAAACAGAGAAGGGGATGAATTAGACAAAGATGAAGATATACAAACTTTGCACAACACAGTATATAGTATTAACTATTTCAATAGATGAATATCATTCTCATCCATATACATACAAAAGGACCATAGCTCAGAAATTTAACTACTTTTGTATTTTGATAGTTTCCTCAGACAATATGTCAATCTCCACTAGAAACAATGTTACTACCACTTTCACTGCTATTTATCTAATTACTTGTCGCTTTCTTTTTTTCCTGAAATTAGCTAATGAAATACTATCAACAAGAAAGCCACGTGCTAACTTAAGTCACACAACCAAAATTGATAAGACTCATAAGTAAGCTATATTTTACTACCTTCCCCCAAGGCTACTATTCAACGCTCTTAAAAGCCATGGTTTGGGCCTTCGTGATTCCTCAGCCCAACATTTTTGAAACCTACAGAGTCAGAAACAGATATTATACATCCTTGTGATACATTAAATATTCAAGTATTCAAAATAACTAGAAAGTCGGCACACACTTGTTGTTTAGTGTTTCAGTCCGATCCCAAGTATCTAACTTCCAGACATCCTTCTCCGTGATAGGTCTTTTATAGCCTTGCTTCATCAAGGGGCTCATCCAGGAAAAAAATATTTCTAGCAAAAGGGAAATGAATAAAAGAGAATTCTTAACAAATCACAAGTACAAAATTTATTTGTTGATTCTCCAGAGAGACCAACAGGTAGCATTAAAATACAGTAAAGTATCGCTAGAATGATCATCCTTATATCCATTTCTCCTTCACGATAATTGCATGGTTAGAAAGCAATGAGCACATAGAACTACCATTTCAATTAAACAAGTGATGTCATCATTTTCAAAAGTTAAAATTACTCATTATGAGTATGTAATACTGGCTGAACTGTCATATGTAGTCCAACCATGGCAGCATACAATTTACAATTTTCTCATTTTTGAGAATAAGGATCTATATCTTAATCAACATATAATGGTCATTCAGGGCTCAAAACTAGGCATCAAAGATAAATTACAGAAAGGTATACATACTGGAAAAGATATTAACATGCCTCTCAGGACATATTTGCTCTCCTCCAGGAAGTTCTTCATATTCAGCATCATCCACAAATTCAGTCCACATTGGCGTATAACCGGGATAAGGATCCAAATCAGGAACATACACCAGTAACAATATACCAAACAAAGCCTAAACCAAAACATCAGCCAATCGTTAATAGTGTAATCATAACACGAAACAAGCAATGATAATTGATGCAATGTAATTATTGCATCACCCGCCATGTCATTGTTGTCCTCAGGCCTTTGAGGCAAACTCATAACTGTCCCTAACAATAGCCTTTTGAGGATATAAAAGAAACGTAAGATAGCACACCTGCATAAAGACCTCACTGAAGTACAGATACAGGACAGAGCTGCACAAGTATAATACAAACGTGAGTGTATCAAGGCAAACTGTATTTATTGAAAAAATATGCAAATTTCAACACAGTAGTTGAGGGAAAAGGAAGAAGAAGAGAATCAAGACATGAAAAGAGGCCATCTCAATCCAAAACAAAGGCAGTTTAAGCATCCAAGAGAAACATACCTATTGTAAAATTCCCTTACTGAAAGAATGAGATTGAGCATCACTGTATCCCCTATCAAAGTATAAATGAGGCCAAATCTGACAAACCATCGAAACTCACAAATATAAACTTTAGTTTCCACACCAATCATGACCAAAATAGAGCACCATGTGACAGCTTCCACAATCAAAGAAACAATCTGCTCAACGAATGAAAATAAAAAGCCTCAGATATGATTTGCATTAGCCTACTGTACTAGATTAAATATGGTTGACAGATAAACTGCTCAAGCATTTTTAATTGACAAAATCAAGTCCTTGAAGATAACTTTTTCAACTTAGCATGAATAGACGGTCATGTTCTTAAGGGTTAAAAATTCCCGGAATCCATAAAATCATTGTTAACAATAAAGTTTCCATCCTAGACTCCTGAATCCTTTAGAAATAACATACTTCCATCGAGGGCAATAATATTCCTGAACAACAGGAACAGAGAATAGCACTAGAACCTAGAAAAATTCTTGAAAATAGTCAATGGAACAATTCAGACCAACACACATCCTTTTTCTTCCCAGATGTATATATAGAACATTGAACATTGCAATGCCAATTGCCTTTAAGCCATATAGCAGCATTCGGACACAGAAAACTTCTTTATTCACCACGAGAGTTCAATTATCGAATGCTTCTCCAACCAAGAAAACTGATAATGAGAAAGAGCAGCTGGCTGTAGAAGAAACTATGCTACAAACTACCATCAATGTACTTAAAACTTATTCCAGTAACATTATACAGAATAGATTAAAGCGTCTTTGCCACCCTACTTTGTGGAATTTCCTCCCTATCTTATGGGAAGAAAGATTGCATGTGGCCATGCTCATGAAATGCAGCTCAATGGCTATCATCTTATTCCACCCTCCAATAGGAATGAAAGCAGTTACACAAAAATATAACCCAATTTCACATTAAACTTGAAGCTAATTCATATCAAATTCAAACTGCTCATCCAAAGGGTGATGTACAACAAAATATAGACTCAACCAAAATATCACCAAAGCCAACAAAAACAAATATATAAATGATTAGGCAGCATAAGGTTGAAAAATCTACCTCAAATGGAGCAAGACCAGGCTGTCCTTCCAAATTTAAAACTGAAATCCCCATGATCAATCTGAACAAAGGCTCAGCAGTAGAATAAGCAGCCAACAAACCCAGCATATAATTATAATATTTAGACCTCAGACTGAACCGCTGAGCTTTGAAATCTTTCCTGATCAGCCATATCCGATAAACACAAAGGCCCAATAATACCAAATGGGATATGGTGATGACCAGAGAATCAGTTGCACAGGGTGTGTATGCACCAAAGGCATTAGCCACTGCCCTTGTCCATACCCCATTGGCCACTGGTCTACAGTACCAAACCAATGGCTCAAAAGCCATTATTTCCTTGTTGCTTCTTCACACAATTCTCTTCACTTAAAAGCACATAATCCTCCAGCCTCCTATATATTACTCATCATTCTGCCTGCGATCAATTTAAAATAAATTTAGCGTCAAATAAAGAGAATCAAAATATATAAAGCATAAAGAGAGAGTATGTTCTTCCTTCCGTTTGCTTTTTGTTAAACTAAAATGGTGGTTGACCTTCAAATATTAAAGTCTTCTTCATTTACCATGTTTTCTCAGTAACCAAACAAAAACACGTCCCCACAACAAGCAGGAACAACTCTTCTTCGTTTATATCGATAAAAAAAGGATTTTAACTAGAAAAAAAAAGCATTTATGATAAAACCCAAAGCTGGAAAAAAAAAAAAAGAAATGAGGCCAAAACATACAAAAAAGAATTCGAAAGAAGGAAAATAAAAAGAACCCAAAATCATTTCATTAAAAATAATCAAAAATAGAACAAATCCATACGAAAAAAAGGGTAAAAAAAATTACCGGTAATACAAGGTTTGAGCCAAAAAAACTTAAAAGAAAGCTTCAAAAATAAAGAACACAAGTTTTGTTGGATCAAAAAGCGAGTCAGAACAGAAAGGGCATCAATGTCTGGCACTTCTAAAGGGAACAAAAAATCATTTTCGTTCCCGCAAAAAGGCTTACAAGTTTTACCGACAGATTCTCATGCTCTTACCCTTTTCTTTTATCTTTTCTTTCTTTATTTTCCCAGTTGGATTCGAGAGGAGAATCGAATTCTCTGTCACACGAAAGACACAACGTCGTTACTCGGTGGTACTACAAACAAATATGTTTCTGAATATTTAAGGAAAAAAAAACAAAAAAGAGTTTATGGCGACGAAAATATCTGCGTCACCGCTTACGAAGTTCGAGAGTGATAAATTTCAGGGGACGGGAATAATTGCGTAATTATTAGCCAATAATTTACGAAGCGGAAAGTCCACAATTTTGAGGTTTTTTTGGACAATTGAAGACATTGGACGTATCATCATTTTGTTTTCCTTTGGTCATGTTCTCATCAAGGTCCAAAATGTATGGTTCAATTCAAGTTACAATAATAAAATTAATGTTCAATTTTGAGAAAATTTTGTAAATTTTAGCTATTAAAATAGGTTTTTAATATGTTAATACAATAGTTTAGGAAAGGAAATTGATTAGAGTATCTCATAAATAGCAACAAAAATCCTCATAATTTCAAAATTAAGAGCATAAATAATGAGAAAAAAAATACGAGATTTTTATTTTTTATATGAAAAAAATCACGAAATGTCATGATAAAAAAATTAAAATTACAAAAATGTAGATGAAATTACCTCAAAGTAATAATATTTAGACGCTAATTTAATTAAAGACCAATTGTCTTTGGTGATTTATTTCCTTTATTTCCAAGTCCACCCCAAATTTTTTTCCTTTTTTCAAGTAAATTTTTCCCTATTTTAATTGTTGTTAATTTATTTTACGATATAATCATTACACAGTTCAACCTAGAAATTCAAATAGAATGTGAAGTCTAAAAAAGGGATTAAATTTTAAATTTAACATCATTTTCGTTGACTCCAAACAAAATATGCAACTTGGCTACCAAGAAAACTAAAAATTATTTAAAAAAACAATATTTACCACAAAAATATTTTATGTGCATTTTATTCGAAAAAAAAAAAGTAATGACTAGCAGTCTAAGTAAAGTGAATAATACTTTGACTAAATCACGAGAGGTTGGTAAGGCAAGACACCAATCTTTTCCTTATTTGGACTTTGAACTCATCTAATTGATAAAATATACATAGCCGCCGAAGAATTTATTTTTTGCATCTTAACCCCCCTTGACCTTAAGTTTTTAAATTTTGATTTTTATTCAAATACATCCTTACCTTAATGAAAAATTAACCATTGTAAAACTCAACACTACTAGGTATTTTATGCTATTGTGATAAACTGATATGATTACATAACAATTAACGTAATCACATGATAATTGACACAAAAAAATGTGTAAATTATGTCAATAGCTTATGTTATTTTGACCAAAAAAAAAACAATTAGGTATTATATCTAATAATAATTAATTTTTTTTGTTAAAGTTAAAAGTTTATTTAAGTGCAAATCAAAGATTAAGGACTCATTTGCATATCATATAAAATTAAGAACTTAATTAGAAAAAAACAATAGTTCAAACGGCCTAACAAGATTGAATGTTAGCAAATGAGTTGGACCTGATAACCATTGGATAATGTATACTATTTTCATTTTCCTTCTTTGAAAAAAATAAATAAAATTGGGGAGGAAACTGCAATTAAAGACAACTTTGGTAATAAAAACACTATGAACCCAAAGCAGGTGCCAGATTAAGATTGGATTATGTGACTTAAAGAAATAATGAAATGTTAGGTGTGACTTGTAGGTCTGACTAGCAGGAATCCGTCATATTCAATCACAATTAACAGCCTGATTTGGTCCCTAACTTGTCTTCCAATTTAATTAAGGTAATTATGGGCAACCGTGGATCATTGAATCAATGGAGACAACAAGATTTACGAGGAAATTACGAAAACAATTGGATTTTATTATTTTAAAAGATAATATATTTAGTATTGGCAATTTATACAACATTCAAAGAAAAACTTTAAAAATTTGTTTAAAGAAATTGAAATAAGTTTTTATTCTTCTATTCTATTTAATTAAATCATTGTATTTTTTTTTTAAAGAAAATTTGAGATGAATAGTGTTATTTAATTTGAGATAAATAACAAAAAAATTTTACATTAAAAGTTAAAAACCATTTTCGTACAATTGTACATGATATGCGATAATAAAAGGATCTTTTCTGTTGCTTTGATCATTATGGCAGACAAGACTAACTCCAATTTTTTTGTCCATTTTGCTTTGATAACTATACAGACAGAGTGAGGGAGAAAAGCAAGGTAGGACCTAATGTTGATGGCAACTCTTGTTCCTTGAATCAAAAGATTCTGGCTAGCTACTTGTCCTTGTCTTATCACCAGAAAGGCTTTTATCAATTTCCAAACCTGTGAAAAGTTTTGGCTTCCCATTATCCACATTGTAATTTTCTATGGCTATGCTTGCATTCCAAAAAAGGTTATCAATCGAGTCACCCATTTTTGATTGATGAAAACAAGATCCAAAACCATTGGTTGCTTCGCCTTTTCTTCACGATAGGAATTGGTTTTTCCCTTTCAAGGTATTAAAATTCAAATGATGTAGATTCAAACACTACTTCGTTTAATTATTTTCAAGTCTAAATCATATAGTTGTCAAAAATTTAAGTTCAAATTATTAATAGTAATTGACTTAAAATTCTAATATAAATCGTAATGATTTCATTTATATCTGATACGGGATAAAGTATTACAAAAACAATAAAACAAATATACAAAATTGACAAATCAATCAATTCTCGTTAAATTCAACTACCGATTGTACTAGATATTTACTTGGAGAAATTTTAATATACATATATATATATATATATATATATATATATATAATTTGTTACATGATTCATGTTAGAGCAAAGGCAAAGGGAGGGGACTAATAGGGGTTCTCATGCCTCAAAAAATTTTAAAATTTAAATTTTTTTACATAATATACAAAAAAACCTTTAAATTATAAAAAAATCAAATAAACTTTTATACTTTTTATTGTGTTCAATTAAGCTATTGCATTTTTATTTTGATCAAAATAAACTCTTGTACTTTTTATTTTGAGTCAAATAAGTCCTTATAACTAAATATTGACTTAGTTAAAATCTCATTTATTATTTTATATTGCATGGCGTTGATGTAGCATGCTAAAATATCATAATTGATTATGATATGGTATGTTAATATATCATAACTGATAATGACATGATATGTTAATTTGACATGATAATTTAATCATGTAATATTTTTCATCATTCACATCAATATCATATCAATGTCATGTGGATATAAAACAATAATTGACATTTTTACTAATGGTAAGTAGTTAATTATTAATTATAAAAGTTTATTTGAATATTTTTAAATAGTTTAAGGACTTATTTGAGTATTATGTTTTTTTATATATATAAATTTTATAATTTTGATCCTTACAAATATTAAACTTCTAATATAACTGTTTTATAAATATTATTTTTGTCCCAAACATGAAATTTTTGACTCTACCACTGATCATGAATAGAACCAGCATTAGTGAAAATTGCTTTTTATAATGGGCCATTAATGACAAAACGAAAAATAGTAAAAGAGCATGAATCTTCTCCATTGTGATAAGATATGTCAATCAAATCTTGGATAACAAAGACCCCACCTATATATCTTCTAAATTCTTTTTAAAAATATAAAGAAAGAAAGAAAGATTGGGTAAGAAATAAGGACAATGATACATTTGTGAATGTGAGTATTAATCTATATAAATTGATTATCATTCGATTAATTTAATAGTTTTTTGGGTTTCGATATTAATTAGTTAGAGAGATAATTTATTTAATTATTTTGATTAACTTTTTATGTCCAAAATATATAATATGAACCAATAATAAAAATAAATGATTGATAGTATTATATATATATATATACACGATTAAATTAAAGGTATTTAGACTTTATAGTAAAATATTATCAACATTTTTTAAAATGTATTTTATATAAATATATTGATATTATTAATAATTAAAACTGATCAAATTGATTAAAATATATCAATTTCGATTTTTTTAAGTATAACTTGATCAATTTTAATTATTTTTTTATTAAAATTCAATTAAATTCGATTTTTAAAATTTTAAAATCAAATGAACGGAGCCAACATAATGTTGTATAATCAGAATATCTGGCCCAGAATTGAACCCAAATACATGGCCCAAGAGTAGTCATTACTGAGCAACTAGGTGGCCCAATCATTTTCTTTTTGGATCTCTATTTCGATTCTAAAGCCCAGTCGCTTTTTCTTTTTTCAGGATATTCTGCTTTCACCCTCTGCTTCCGCAAGCACTCTTCACTCTCTCTCAATCGTTCCGGCAACCCTTTTCTGCTGCCGTCGCCTGCAAAACCCTGAAAGGAGGTTAGCTCTTTGTTCTTTAATTAATTGTGATTAGGCAAAGTGTGGTTAGCACAATATTGGTTGAGAAAATTATATGGCTAAGAGAGAGAATTCATTTGTTAGTGCCAAGTACCATTGATTTGCGTCTGGGTTCCTTTTTAAATCGTAAAATTTCCTATGATTTTCAGTTGTTTCTCATCTCAAATTTGGTGTTTCCATAGACCCTTTTTATGGTTCTTTTTTGTTAGTTCGTTAATATCAATTACTCTCTTACCGATTGATTATGTATGGATGTATGTATGCATGTATTTGTGACTCTTCTTCTGTTGTTTGAGAATGTTGTTCGAGGGAAATGGTATATGAATTCATTGATGCTGAATTTGATCATGTTGAATTGGCTTTTTGACACCAGATAGCAAAGTTGAAAAGTCTTCAGTTACTGCATCATTGCAGCAATGAAGGAAGAAGAAGTAAATCGATGTCAGATTCAAGAATGGTACCCAAAATTTAAGTCAGTGTCAATTAGAACCCTCATTCACGAGCTTCCTGAATCATTTGTCCAGTACCTGCTTGATGATTCTGGACCATTTCTGCTCCCTGTTTCCATCTCAAATGAGGATGCCTTGCCAAATAGGATTCATAATCCTGAAGAGGAAGAAGACTATCAAGTATCAGAAGGATCTGGAGATGAAGCAGAACCTTCAGTGCCCCCTTCTTTCCCCGAACTTGAGTTGAAGATTAAGGAGTCGATTGAAACCTTAGGAGGTGCGGTCTTTCCTAAGTTGAATTGGAGTGCACCAAAGGACTCTGCATGGATAAGCACATCTGGGACTCTCCGTTGTGCTACATTCAGCGAGATTGCTCTCTTGCTTCGGTCATCTGACTCCTTAACCCATGATTTATGTCATGCATATGATTCATGCAGTGACAAAAACATGTCAAGACCCCCAAATTTCTTCCTTGCCCTTCGTAAGTGGTATCCATCTCTACGACCAGAAATGGAATTCCGTTGCTTTGTCCAGGGCCAGCACCTTGTTGGAGTTTCACAGCGGGAGGTCACTACATTTTATCCTGTTCTTTGTGAGAAGAAAAATGATCTTGAAATGTTGGTTAAAGAATTCTTCAATGACAATGTGAGGCTACAATTTGAATCAGAAGATTACACATTTGATGTTTATGTTACAAAGGATGAGCGTGTCAAGGTGTTGGATTTCAATCCTTGGGGTGCATTTACACTGCCTCTGCTGTTTACCTGGGAGGAATTGGAGCAAAAACCGAGAGAAGGAGATTGCTTGGAATTCAGAATTGTAGAGAGCCAATGTGCTGTTCGGCCAGGTTTGAAGACAGCGGTTCCATATGATTACTTGGATACTAGCCCCGGGAGTGGCTGGGACCAATTCCTGAGAAATGCTGATGAAGAATTGCAGCTACAAACCAGGTCTCCTGAAGCAGGAGCTTGAGGACATTCATTTTTGAGTTTTCAATGTTGATGTTGTAATAGTCATTCCTCCCAAGACATGTATCACCAAGTCAAATGCATGATCCAGAACTTCTACTTTGTTATCTAATGCATGATCAGTACTTTATTCAGGAACTGCAAAATTTTGAGTTCTTATTACGAGCCTCTAACAGTTGTGACTTTCCTTGTTGGTGTTCACCCTTTTCGATTATCTATGGTTGGTTTGATGGAAGGTGTAGCATACTTCAACCGCTCTGCAATGCTGCCTGTGACAAACTGACTAAGAAAAAACAGATTCGAGATAATTTTGATAGTACGCAGTGATCGAGTTGTCTTTCTCTTCTACTTTGTTACTGCATCTGTTTCTGCGAAGGAAGTAGTTTTCAAACATTTGAAGGACAAGCAAGCCTGTTTTGAGACTACCTCTAATGGTGCATGCGTGCCTTGAGAATATAACGTGCCAAGGCAGACGAAAACCGGACATCAAACTCTTTACATTTTCTTCATAGAAGAACCTCTTTTAACATTTTTCAATTTGAAATTCGTTGCAATAACGGCGAAAGAATTTCGGTACGCTTTTTTTTTTTTTTTTAACATGTAAATAGAATATTTCAATTTCACATCAGATATTAAATAGATAAAAAGATCTTAAAAAAAATTATAAACGTAAATGATATCAAAACAGTCTACGTCCAACGTTTTAAAAATCGAACAAAAAAGATTTAACTCTTCCAGAAGAGGTTAATAATCCCGTGGCAAGGCTAAATATCAAGATAAAACTCTCCACAACAAAATAAAAAGTATGAAGTTACAGGAATACAAAGATGATCGGACTTCGGATGTAGAGAACTTCAGAACAGAGCCAAAGAGATGGAATTCCTTGAGAACTGCCAAATCAATAGCTATGGGAGTGGTCATCAAGGGCAAAAGAAATGTCATATGAACAACGAGATGATAAAATTATAATACAGATGCATCTCAGTTTTCAAAGAAAATGCAAATCTTCTTCTACGCATGCCAATAAAAAGGGTCTCTAAACAAGGCCAAACAAAGAATAAAAAATTAAATTCAACAACCTATCAGTGCAACCTCGTCAGTTCCTCAACTCTCTTGGAAAGCTCCTCCACTGAAACACTCATCGCCTTGGAAATCTCCTCCATCTTACCACGGCTCAGATCAAGGAATGATTCGATCAAATCACCATCCAGAAAGTTTTTGGCTTCCACAGTTTTCTTCTCGTTGTTGAATGATCTCCATTGTTCATGGCTCAGCCCTCCAACACCCTTTATTACCTTTCTTAAGTTCGATTGGAGCTTCTCCAAAAAGGCATACTGCTCATGAGGAAGTGAAGCAATGACACCGATGACACCGTTAACGGTGCCAAAAATAACAGTTGGAATCTGGCCTACATCAGAATCTGGCAATCGCATAACAAGGGAACCATGACAGAATCGGTTGACAAATTCCCCAAGGTGGTACTCACCAACCACCTCAAGACGGCCCCGTTCCTCATCAGTGGCCCCTTCACTGTTCTTCCGAACTGTGAAGAGGTTGAAGTTGTTTTCAGCACCAAGATAGATGTCATCATCAAGAATCTCAACAGCTGACATCCAGTTAGCATTATAGTCACGGGCTCGTTCCTCAATTGCACCTTCCTCATGCTGTAATCAAATTGTGCACCAATTAGTAAGAACAGAAGTTGTTTGACATCTAAATCACTGGCAATGAAGCCAAGAAATGCACACAAACAGAAAATAAGCATGATTGCAAGTGAAGGCTTAGCAGAGTGTTTCGGAAGCCTAATTACTTTGTAGATTAACAAGGATATTGATTTCATCAGATCACCAACAACAATGAAATCCCCACGAGTTTGTACATAGAGGGCAAGTATGTGGCCATGATGTCCGCATTCAGATTGCAGTTCCCGGGTGCCATCCTCCCGAAGCATCCACTTGTACAGCTGGATTTTTTGATTAATAGCAGCCAGTAGTTTGCCGTTGAAAGCACTTAGAGAGTAAACTGCCCCCTTAGTTTCCTTTTCGGCAATAAGCTGTAACTTCCCATCTTCAACAATGAAAACCAATATACGGCCCTGTGAAGAAAGTTAAACATTGAAATTAGAAATTTTCATATAAAAGCCTTTGATTTAAAAACAAAAACTAAAAAGAGTAAAAAACAAGAATGAAATGACACCTTAGTCGGCTCATTTTCTTCTGGCAAAACATATGCAGTCCCCACACAATAATATACATTAGGATCATCTGAGAATGAACAGCTCAGTATGGAGCAACCATACTCAAAAGTATCAAGAGGGTAGGTCGAAATGAACTCAAAGGTTTGATCATCTAACAGGCGGATAAAATGCATTTCAGATTCGTCAGCACTAGGCTGGTTTTTCAAACTACATATTGCAAAGGTCCGAGACTGTTCCTGATGGCAGATGCGACGAGCATGCTCCCCAAGTGGGATAGAGCGAATGTGAAGCTTCTGGATATCATCAATAGTGCCAATAGTAAGTTCACCTTCTTTCGCAATGGCAAGGCTGGTGAAAAAAGACAGTAATAAGTACTCCTAACCCAAGTATGTCTTTAAGAAAGAACTCTAAATAGTAAAAAGCTTATTTGCCAGCACTAAACTTCCAAACCAATCAATGCTAGTATCTGGTCATTAGAGCACTAATACTACAGAAATTGACCTTCAATAGGTTACTTCAGACTGGAGCTAGTATTACATAGCAAAGAATTGCAGAAGCAGAAGGTATTACATATTATGAATAATAAATGCTACACACATGTTTCATATACAAGTTTACCTCAATACTGAGAGAAACTATGCAGTATGATCAAACAATGTAAATTAAGCCACTTCTGAGCACCAAATTTCAGATTAATAATATTAGTCTGTTAGCCTCTGTCATATGCACCGCAGCAAAGCTTAATTTTGCATGCAAAACCTTCTGAATTATGGGAAAAAATAACTTGGTCTAAGGATAGACAGAACTTCAAATGAACCAATATAACGAGAGAAATATTTTCCTTTCAAGTTAGAAAAAACAGATCTACGAAAAAGAATAGGAGAAGCATACCTATCTGGAAAAGCAGCAGAGTTAAAAGGGCACATATGACTGACTTCCTTCAGATTGACATTGCTGTAGAGTAGTTTCTTGTTACTACTATAAATGACAGTTGGCCTATCAGATGCGGCAAATACATGGGTGGTATTCTTAGAGGAGAAAGTACGAAGCGTTATGGGCTGGGTCCCAAGAGAAACCTTTTTCCTATCTGTTAACTCACCACTACTCATGTTCAATTGAAAATTTAGAAGATGACCATCTCCAAGGGCACACAACAAGTAAGAGATCTGCAAAAGGAACAAAAAGACTTTTAAACATAGGTATGACAACATAGTTAACTAATCAAGAACACAGAAAGACAAATGCCAAATATCATAGTTCCACATGGCCAGCACGGTCTTAACTGCAGTGCTCTTATTATACAAGTTTGAGATGAATAATCAATGTATTGCTTTGCAGCTAGGCCAACATTAAAACACTTAGCAATATCACACACATCATAAGAGAAGCTAAATAAATCAGTGAGATAAGATTAAAGCTGAAGAAACATCAAATAAACTCATACCCCTTCAAAGGAGCAAAGAAGAACAGAACGAGGAATAATCTCTCCTCCCAATTGCTCCTTTGTGATGAGATTCAGGTCAGGGAGTGAAAATATCCTCACACTTATATCTGTCCACATTCCAACTGCAGCCAGCTGACTGTAGTTAGAGTTCTCACCGATGGGGTTAATGTCAAGACATGAGATTTCATACTCCAGCTGCACATGTTTTACTTGTGTCAATGTGCCATCACCAATTTCCAAATAAACCAAATGACCACCCCCTGTTGCGAGTAAAACCTGTAATACAAACAATGCAAAGACTTAACTAGAAGTCCCTTATATAAAAGGCATTTGTGAAGAGTAGAAAGGCAGAAGAAGATTTACATCAAGCTTTTCCATTGCAAAACCATCTCAAAAAAGGACAAAATTATCATTGGAAAGAAATAGGAAAGATTATTATCATTAGAAAAAGATAGGAAAAAGGCATTTGTTTGTATAAACATGTTTTGAAACCTACATACAAACAAAACTGCCAGTCTCGACATTTTAGAAAGGGATAGGAAAAGGTACCTGGGTGGCATTAGCAGTGGCAACATTGACTGAATACCCAGGTGGAGCATTCCATTCATGCCGTAGCTCTCTAGATATTGAACTCACAAGCCTTACAGAGCTTGAAGTGACCTGCCATGATGCTCATCAGTTGGCATGAAGTACATATAATATTTTTTTGTCATAAACATATTGCTTGCTCTTACTATCAACAGGCAAATCATATGAGCTAGTGATCATCTAATAAAACTCTATTCGCAGGGCAAGTAAAACTACAAAAAAGAAAAGCTAGAGTATGTAGATGCTAACACTGGCTTAAATGAAAACAGCAACGTTACACAAATAAACTTCACCTACTGTATGCTCATGCAATGATTGCTGCCAACTTGATGGCAAAAACTCTCACCTGTACAAGTTGATTGTAAACAGCATCATGGCAGAACAATGTCTGCACTTGAGAATTAAATCCCTCAATCTCTGTTTCTTCCAACTCATCCTCAAGATTCATTGCCAAAATACGCGTCTCACTAATAAAACTAACAACCAGGAACGTGTCAAATGGATCATCTGTAGAGGATCTCAATGACCACATTCCTTTGATACCTTGAAGTTCTACTGAGGCCTATAACATGCATAACAGTAACAACATGTAACTTATGTGAATATAAAAAGGTTAACTTTATTAAGCGTAAAGAAATTCCTTAAAACACAAGATGGACCTGTTCATTGATTCCTATTCCATTTCGAACTATGCGAAGGGAACCATCCTTATAAGCTCCAGAGCAAGTTACAACTTGACCCTGCCCTTGCCTCTCAAGGTCAACCACACAAAAGTCAACAATAGGCCCCAAATTGACATACCTCTCCAAAACTTCTACATATGAACCTTTTGCATCAGGTTGTAGATTTAACTTTATCAGCTGCATTGATTCCATAACAGAATGTCAATACATTATCACAAATGACATTATAATGATGACGAGGTGAAAAGCATGGGTCAGGCAGCCTAGTCATTAAATATTTACATACAAGTATGTGATCACATATGACACTTCACTCACATCTGTATCGTATCAAGCAGGTCCAGAAGAGGCCAACATAAGAAAACATCCTTGGGGCATTGGAAAGTGTTCTTCAATTGAGAGGAATATTACTCTTACAGTGAGTTTGGATAGAGGGAGAGTAGAAGAGTAGATCGAAAGAGAGTAAAGGGTTTTTTCTTTCTAATTTGTTTGGGAGTTTTCCATAAGGGAGGGGGGAGAAAGTTTGGAGTTGAGCATGAGTATCATAACTCCCTAAAAACCTCACTTTTTTCAATTACATCAACCCTTCTGATTTGAGAGTAGAGTACTCCATATAATTATCAACTTGTGACCCCTTCTTTACCCCTCAGTTTATTTTTGGTAATTATATTGAATCATGTTGTAATGGTAATAGCGCATAGAGCATAAACTAACTGGAAAGTAGTTTGCACTTAATTGAACTAAGGTCACACTCAGAACATATAAGTTATTTCATTCATGTAGCTTGGGAAAACAGTATAAAATCGAACTCAAAAAGTTCAGAGATAATAAATGTATCATGAGATAGCTTTATAGGACAAAAAAGTCAAAAGTAATATTCATGTCTACCATACCTGTGAATCTCCATAACTTGAGCCAATATAGACAAATGCGTTATCAAGATATGATATTGTCGATGCAATGGAAGTTTCCCCCAAGAGTTCGATTTTGAGCCCAGTAACCCTGCAAGATGCACATGAATAACATATTCTTAAGAATGCCCCAGTAATGCACCCTGTCTAGAACCAAACCAAGCTTTGATATGTTCTTTCAATCACAAAATATCTTCTACTGTTCAATAACAAACATTTAAAAAGAAGAATGAAAGCTCACTCACTTTTCTTTCTCATGGGTTATGACAAGCAGGTGAAGAAGGCCAGCATGATCGCCAAGCAAATACCTAGAGCCATCAGCATCAACTCTTCCATAGGCTTTTGTAATTGACTAGAAGTACACATCAAATATCAGCAAGAAATGTCAAATCTACAAGGAATTACTGTGAAGATCCTTTAGAGAACTTATAAAAATTAAGCAGTAAGTCCATAGGTGACCTACAGGTCTGATTGGGATTGCTTTGAATGCATTCGCACTGCAATAGACAATTGTTTCTTCTCCAATAATAAGGACACCACAGAGAGGTGGGGGTACAGGTATGAGCAAATCAGCTCCATTGTCAAGATTGTTTTGGGACCATGGTCCCTCGACAAAGTCCTTCTCCTTTAGAGCAACCTCATATGTTTTAACGTGACGTGCATCTTTATTGTCCTGTATGTAAGAGCACAAAATAAAAGGCAACAGAAACAATTATCCCAGTGTATCTGTGTTGTTTACATGATAAAATACAATCCATGAAATAAATGCAAGAGAACTAGACCATTACCAACAAATACAGCTAACAAAATGACAATATCCTATTGACTCGAGCTTAATAACAGGCAAAAACTCAATCAAATTACTTCTGTATTGTAAAATTCAAGCACCAGTTACTACTATTTCCTTTTATTATTTTTAACTAAGTTCAGATTACTTAAAAAAGTCTTAGCTCAAGGCAATAAAATTTAGAAGTTTTGTGCCTAAACTTGGAAAATGTTAAAAAAAGAAAGAAAAAAAGAGATAATGCACAAATCTAGAATAAAGATATGCATTTAGAAAGAAAATTGGGACCTGGTATAAAACTACGATTGTAGGCTTTGAGCAACCATATAGAAACTTGATGTCCAAAACTTGAAGTTCCTCAAGCCTGAAAAACAAATAGCAGTCATACGGAAATAAAATCAAGGACACCAATTTAAATGAATATCTAATGCTCTTAATTGAACATAATAACTTTGTTTTGATCAGTTAAAAGATTTATTGACAGCACAGAAAGAGGTAATATAAAGAAACAATCAGATGCTCATTGAAATACAAGCCATGGCCCAAAACTAATTTGAGCTACTGCAGCATTTAATCTATGATAAACAGTTTATTGCAACAAAAGTGAAGCAGTATGTAAGAAAAATTAAATTTAGGGTTTACCAAAACTGTGGTTCATCCAGCATCTACTATTCACTCTTGGTTAGGATCATAACCAATCTCTTTACTTACTAAAAAAGAACCTTGTATTGATCAGAATGACTGGAGAAAAGAAAAACAGAAGAAGAAGAAGAAGAATACCTTATATTAAATGCTTCTTTGAGTTGCCCTTTATTATCAAAAGGAATAACCTGAGAAAACCACAAAAAATATGATGTACAACTGTCTCAAGAAATGAGAATAATAAACAACAAATTATATAGACTTGAAGTAGGAATTTGCCACACCAAGTGTGCATACCTTAAAAAGCCCATCATATAGATGGAGTCCAATTAACCTACAATCAGGATCTATTATGCCAATCTGTAGAAAATGGAAAGAAGGGGGAAGGAGTCAATGAAAAGAATTTTGCTGAAGGATGCAACAAAAAATAAACTTTGCATTGTTGAGAAACATTTGTACCCACCACAAGAATCACTTTGAAATAAACAATAATTACCTGTCCATTGTCTGTGGGTCGACCAATACGGTCTGAAACATCCCCCATTGCTCTGCAGGTAACAGCCTATGATCTTAGCTCAAAGAATGTTGCTCAAAGAAAATCAGAAACACACCCCACAAATTCTTATAGACATCATCATCGCCCAAATTGCATCAACAGAAGAAGACTTTGGAGAAAAGAACGACCACAATAGACAATCTAAGAAAGAAGATGGACCACTGTTGTCTTCCACCTTTTCCTCTTTTTTAACAAAAATAGTAATTTAACAAGAATCACACAGCAGACAGATGAGATAAATTCCCCACGGCTTCATACACAGTACAGATCACCTCTGTCTAACTTCATAAACAGATGTGATGTTGTTTGTGATTAGAACCACCAAGAAAAATCATACCTAAATTTAGGGAAATAAAAACAAACAAAAACAATAGTCCCACGAGAGAAACCGATGTGAGTTAGATGCCAAAACTAATTGTTCAAGGCAAACTGAGTGCTATAACATAAAGTATGCACACATAAAGTCTGACTAGTTTAAGGATGAGAAAATGAACCATACGAAAATAAATAAGTAAAACATATATTTTTTCTTTTTCAAACCTTGTAATAAGCTCGGATGTCTCAGCATCCCATTGAAGAACACAGAACTTGTATCGCTCTGTTGCAATAAATAGAAAATCCTGAGCTTCACCCTGTTACAAAATGCACAACTTATATTAAATTAAATATTATCCGGCTCGACTCTGAAAGAATATTTAGAATAACAAAGATATTTACTCACGTGTGGACGGAAAAGTTCAAGTGTTGCAATTCTTCCATATATTGGCACATCTAACATCGGCTGAAACATGAAAAATGCAATTCTCAAAATTTATTTTTTCCTAACCAGGAAAGACAAAAAAAACCATTTCTAATTGTGCAGTGAAAAGAAATATGAAAAGCCACTAATTTTCATATTTTATTTCATCTCCAACCAGAAATTAAACTAGACACCTGCAATCCTTGAGGAGTAAGCAAATGGATTTCAATCCGAGTACATTTCCTGCAAGCAGAAGAATACTTAATCGAATTAGTAATTATAAGTTGCTGGACTCAAATTCCTCGCTATTAATCAATAAAAACCGAAATTGCACAGCTACGTTAAAACCCTAGCTCTTGTATTATCGAAAAATAAACAAATAAGGAAAAAAATTCAAGAAGTGAAAATTAGGGCAAAGAAATTATAATCAGAATGGAAAAAAGAAAGAGAGGGGGCCCGGAAAGCAGACATACGCAATGATGAGATTGAGCTCTTGAGGGCTGGTGAAGTTGCCGACGCAAGAGTGAGTAACGTTGGTAGGCTTGTGCGCCGTCACCACGTAGTTCCATACACTCATTTTTCCTCTTCCGGCAGATCTCTGGTTGAAAGGGGGGGAAGCCCTAGGGTAAGTCTGTCGCAACTGGCTTTGCTTCTGGAAAGGTTGCGAAGCTCAGCTTTCTTCCTCTAGCGACTTCGCTTCGCTGTTACAGTGGCGCTGGTGTTGCAGACAGCCGGTATTTAGGTAACACGTCATGGCTTCCCTTCGTTTCTAGTAGCACCACACCTTTTTTTTTTTTTTTTCATTTTTAGATTTAATTATTTTTAAAAAAAATACTCTTTTACTATTTTATTTATTTATTTTCTTATTTGAAATGTTCAAAAGTTTTTTTTCCTATTTAGATATTTAATATTTAATATTTTTATATTATAAATTTACTTTTCAAATAATTATTTACCTTTTCATATTAAAAAGTTTTTTAATATTTATATTATTAAAAAAATTTAAAATTTTTAAAAAGTTTTTCCATAATTAAAAAGTTTTTATATTAAAATTTTTATATTAAAAAGTTTTTTTAATATTTTATATTATTAAAAAGTTTTTCCATAATTCAATTGTTAATATATTTTATATTATAAAAAATGAAGTTTTTTGTATTTTAAATTCTTGATATTCTNTTAAAAATTAACATTTTTAAAATATTAATATTTTATATTATTTTTATTATAAAAAATTTAAATTTTAATATAAAACATATCAAAATCAAAATTTTTATCTTAATTTTTATAAAATTTAAAAATAAACATACATTTAAGAACAGAAAGAGAAAATACACTAATACATATTCATCCGTTATGGTCTTTTAATTGTTAAATTAGATAACATATGTTAAAACAAATAATTAAATTACTAGTAATTTCAATTTCCAAATATAGTATTTAAAATATTTTTTCTTTTAATTTTTTTTTCAAATTGATTGACTTGTTCTTAAATATTGATTTAGATGTATCAACTCTTATCTATTTAAGAGTTAAGATTGAGATATTTGCATAATAGGGTCCGTACTTTGTGTCATGAATTTTAAGATGAAGTGAGTTTTAAGTATATAAATATAAGCTTTTCATAATCAATTAGATATATTTTTTAAATTTAATATATGGACTTATGACAAATGGTATAAGAGTAGACTTTAGATTTTTACTTACGTGAGATCCATAAAACATATAAGAGTCAAGATAAACTCAAACTAATGTAAAAGTCCTTCCCTTTTACATATATTAATTGTATAAATATAGATTTTTCATCACTTATCGGATGTATTTTTTAAGTTTAAAATGTGAGTTTATAACATTTCATAGTTGAAATTTGAGACAAAATTTAAATAAATTTTTTAGATGGAATTCGAAAAGTTTTGTTATTTTAAATATTCAGTAAAATTAATTTTAAAAATAAAATTAATAAATTAATCATATTCAATAAAGATATCAATAATATATATAAAAAATTAATTAAAAGTATTTTTTATATACATAATTATATCACTGCTTATTAAACGTCAAAAAATTTATTTCTATTTTTCAATATATATATTTAAACTTCTTAAAATTTTAATTTAGTCTTTTAATGTATTTAATTTGAATTTAAATTTTATATTTTATTTAATTATTTAAAAACAAAAAACTCAAACTCGATCCAAAAGCTCCGATGCCTAATGGGCAATTGGCCCAAGAGACCAAAAAGATGTAGGCTGATTTAATTGGAAGCCCATGTTTACTTTCTCTTCCAATTTTCTTTTATTTTTTTTAAATTTTCTTTTTTCTTCAACATGACCATCACGAAACCAATGCATGTAAGAAGCAAGCTGAATTTGCTTATGATCATCGAGATTCTTAATTGCTTGTTCAAATTGTTGTGGCTCGAGGCTGTGAGGAGATAGTAATGTAAAATTATGAAAAAAATATCAGTAAAATAAAATCGAGAAGCTTGGTTCAAATAAAAAAGAACAGTGCTTAAATTTTATTTTATTTTTAAATTTTTACAGAGCACCAATGTTCTTAAGGCCTAGAACAATCCCAACACCAATAATGTGGCCAACAGAGCCACAAGCCAAGGTGTCTGCGAGAGTAAAACCAGCAGGGTCACCAGTCTGCAACCCGGAGTCCCTTGCTTCGAGCTTCAGCCCAGCAGTGGCCTTCCTGTTTGCTGAGGGAGCCAACCCAAATCTCCCAGCAAAGAGCATAAGGCTTGTTGTTGTCACCATTATCTGTCCCAACACCCCAAATATCAGTCAATCAAGAACTAAAAAGATCTGAAAACAATCAATGAAATCCTCACCAAATTTGTGGGAGAACCAATGTAACCACAGCGAGCACCCAAAGCTCCCTTCCCCTTGCGCCTCATTGGCTGAACCGCTGCCTGCGTTTTCCACACAATTAAACTAGCAAGACTTATGAACTGAAAGTTCATACTAAACCTACAAAACCAGAAAGACCAAGTTGAAAGAATCACTAACCAGGCTCCTAACTGGAGCTGCAGAAATTCTGGGTCTTAGCCCACTGAACTGAGGGAGAGTGGTCATTGCAGTGGCTGCCATTTGCTAATCTCAAAGCAGAAGAAATGATAATCAAAAGCAGTTTCTCTCCCTCTGTTTCTAGTTTGACACTTCGATGATTTTTTCTTTTCACTTTGGGTTTAAAAGAGAACATAAACCTAGCAGACCCTTGGAGCCACATGAGCAATTTGTGGCTTTAGAAAGCCAGAATTGGATACACTTTGATACTTGTCGATGACTTGGCAGTGCTCCATTGGGTTCCTTCTCACTTGGATAAGGTTGCAGTTTTTCCTTTTCTTAAAGATTGATGGTTTTGCGTATATGCTGAGCTGGAACTGCTACAGTTAAAATAGTTAAGATTTAAAAGATGTCATTTTTCTACAATTCTCTTTCATTTTCCCCTCTTTTGTGGCCAATTGTTTCAACCATTGGAGTTAAGCATCAGTTTCGCATTTAATTTTTATTTTCTTTCATAAATTCAGAAAATAAGTGGTTGAGTTTATAGTTTTGAATTCATGTCGTAACCTTATCATCTATGATATTAGAGTATTAATAAATAAATAAATAAATATGAATACAACACGATTAATTTAATGTATGATAATTTAAAAAATATTTATAAAAAATTTGTTTATGTTTCAGTAGTCTAACCCAACATCCTAATTAGCTAAGCTTACGTTTTGAATCCTGGACATGATTATCATGTACAAAACACATGATTATGTCAACATGGAATCAGGTACATTGGCCCTGACTTTAAAAATCAAATTAAGGGGAAGAAATCTACACGTGAGAAAGAAAGTGTTTTTTGGCGTTCTAGAAAATGGATTTTGTTGTTAAGTAATTCAATTATACAAGAATGAGAGGACAAAATAAACAAATAAAAAAAGAAAGAGATTTAATTTACTATAAATTTGTTCTATTAGGGTTAGTTGGTCAAATTCCTAGAGGATTTTTAAACATAGTCTTCAAGCTTTATTTGTAATCTCCTTGAATCTCTATGGTGTCTTTGTATCTCTATCTTCAAGTTACAAAAATGTTATTATCTAACCCTAGATTTACACTTTGATTTAATTAATTACATTCTATAATCAAGAAGTCTCGAGCTATATTTGAAGGGAGCTAGGTGAGAAAAAAAATTTTATAATCTAGAGAAAATAGAGATAATGTAGGGTGCGCAGATCCTATTTTAAAATAAATATAATGAGAAATAAATTTAACCATTCATGACCTAATCTTCTAAGGTCTAAGTTTATACTCATTCTCATGTTTTATAATCACAATCAATAGTATAGAAATAAATGCAAGCTCAATGGCATTTGGTGATTTTGTGTGTTATTTGAGAAAAGTATCAATTAATTCACTTAAAGTGCTAAACTCAAATTATTTTGTATTTTTTTATTTTAATTTAGTGTTTAAGAATTCCCATTTTCAAAACACTTAAAGTAAACATTTTTACTCCTTTTACTTAAATAGAAATTCATTAAAATAACACTTTTCATTTTAAGACTTTCCATTTTAATTCTTTCCATAATTAAAACTCCTTTTAATTTTGAAAAACTCTTTATTTTAGGTAAACTTCCTAAAACATTTTTACAACAATATTTTAATTTCTAACATTTAGATCATGGATTAGTTTCCTAAATTGTATCTTATTCAAGTTACCTAAATGGTGACTTAACAAATTTTGAAAACTTCTAGTCAAACCAAAATTTTAAGAAAAGTTTAATGCTATCACATAACTTTAGAAATTTCTTTTAAAGTAGGAAACTATTTCCTATGAATTTTTTAAATTAAAATGTTATCCTTAATTTTAAGAATTTCTTTTAAACTATGAAACAAATTCCTATTATTTATGAATCACCAAAAATTAAAATTCTATCTTTAATTTTAAGAATTACTTTTAAAGTAGTAAACAATTTCCTATTCTTTATGAATAGTCCAAAATTAAAATACATAGCATTTAAATACTCTTAAAACTCCATAAATCATTAGTCAAACTCATGAAAAAGCTGCTGAAAATTTTGAGTAAGTGTGTTTAATAACTAAACACAAAATTTATGGAGAATTAAGCCACCAAAACTGATCATAGCTGCCCAAAATTTTTTGCATTGAATCTTTGTTGTTTTGAAACTCGAAAACATGATTTTATGATTCTTTTTCGTACTAAATCAAGTATGGCTGAAACATGTAGTAATTGAATTTGATACAACTAATTTTTAACAATTAAAAACTACTCATAATGCTTGCCCAACGGTAGCAAAAATAACAACACATTAGTTTCCAAAACACCTCAAAACTATTTAGCTTTAAATTGGCTTTGCATGCCTTTTAATCCATTCATTAATTTTTCACTTAAACAGGATTTTAAACCTTTTAAAATATGTTTTAGTGGATTAAACACATATTGTCCATATTTGAATTAAAACAAAAAATCAAAATTTAAAGAAAGTATTCAAAATCGATATATATCAACAAAAAAATCAATTCTATTGATTATCACCAAGAATCAAGCATGCAAATTACATGAAAAATATAAAACAAAGGCTCTGATACCACTGTTGGGATTCGACCTCGTACTCAAATATGAAATTAATAATATAACGCAACGAAAAATAAATTAGCATTTAATTAGGAAAATAGTTGAATCCTACAATATCAATGTTTGTGTTTTTCATGTAATTTTTAAATTAATTATGAACATTCATAAGTTTAAAAGTTACACACCTTACCATAGATATCATAACTAAGAGTCAATTAAATCCAAAAACGCTTGTGATGAAGCAAGTAACTTAAAAAGAAAATAAGACAATTTAAAATGCTGTAGTCAAAATATTTGCTTTTTCACCTTTAGGATTTATCAAATCTCTGACCACCTAAATGTTTAGCCTTTAACAGTAATCCATATAGTGACCAAATAAGACCTTTTTAAATGTAGGAGTTTACTTGAGTTAGCAAATTCTGTTTCTAAAATAAAAAGACCAAAATTTTTTGTCAAATCTTATTTCTATCAGATGAAGAAAACTATTTTTTTAATATTTTTATGAAATAGCTAAGAAGTGGCTGAAGGCTTAGAGTTTTAGTTAGCTAACATAACATATTCATATAGCTAAACTAAGTTGTAACCTTAAATACAACAATTGTATTTTTATTCAATTAAGTCCTTATGAACTTGATTGATTTTTTCATTTTATGTTGGTCTGTTTCAATTAAATTAAATTTAATTAATTATTTTTATTTAATCTCAATCATGTCACTTAATGTGTGTGACTCATTAGGCTTCTAACATGGTCGCAATAAATATAAATCCTAATCAAATTCAATTTGATCATTGATTTATATTTATAGATCATGAGCGGCATCTAGCAATACATCATAACCACCAAAATATTAAAAAGTCAATTAAAGAATTTGAAAAAGCCTTTCAGTGATAAGCCCTTTTGTGTAATACAGTCTTCTCATCAAATATCTCGAATATGTCATAAAGCATGACTCAATGTCTACTTATGACATTTCATATTAGTTATCATAATTTATGACTAACCTTATGAATTTAGGAAAGTAACTTTGCTCAAATTCATCATGCTTTGGCCAAAGACTTTATACTAGTTAATCAAGAATTGAGAACAAGTGATATACATCCCCTAATATCACTTGGGGTGATGAATCCTTTCTTAACCACTCATTCACCTTCACATGCTTTATGGTATACCCAAAAACATTATGTTTAGGCGTTTAGTCGCCTTCAAACCCGTAGAAGTGAAATCAAAGTATACTATTTTTCATACAATATGACTTGGTGTCTCAAGTCCAAGGACTAGTTACACGATTATCACATGAAAACATATTCCATAGACGCTTGAGTGAAATACCAAATGGAGTTCTTATAGCGGGTCATGTTCAGTGAACTTGTTCTTTAACAAGTACCTATACGTTACCCTAAAGTATCCCATATACTTCAATCTATGAGATTGATTACTTATTTCCCAAGTAAAGAGGCTTAACATGTACCAATCCTTAAGCATTATCAATGTCCTGTCTTGACAATACAATGACCAGAAAAAATTTTAAGAACATGGCTTTAATGCATGGTGATCTCATAGTTATAATAACTTTACAATTCTCTTGTAAGGCATTTATGTTCCATAGGCTTCATCTAATTAATACTTAATAACTTTTTATTATTGCACTAACATGAAGAAAAGCCTCTTTCACATATAGTTATGGGATTAAGTATGCATTAAATTATAATATATATTCCTTAACCAATATAATTGGCTTAAGGACATATACCAACAAGCATAACCTGGTGAAGATCCAATGGAAGAGCCCTTAATTTTGGGGAACTAGTTTGTCGCAAGTCCAGTACAAAGTGTGATAAAGTTTAGGAAATTTGGGAAATCTAGTGAAACAACAAAGTTGAAAGTCTCGACATTGACTAATTTAACCAAAAAGAGAAACTAGAAATGGATTTGAATTAAGTTCAGGTTTTGCCAAATCAACTATATCTATTTCATTGTGATCATCAAATTTCATTCTAGTACAAGACAACAAAATAATGCTAATATTAGTGCAGGCAAGAAACCCACCACTCCTTTAGCTACTAAGTTAGTTAGGTGGTCTCTACCAGAACTCAAAAGTTCATTGCCTTCAGTGGCAATAAAACCCACATCTCGAGCAAACCTAAATTAAAGCTATAGCTTACACATGCGCAAGATGAGCTGATTAACCCATTTTCCCCAAGTTGATATTTGCTAGTCATTTATGCTGTTATTGAAGTCGTAATTTTTGTTGGTTGTGTTTGTAAATTTACCTACACACACATGCGTACATATTATATATATATATTCTCTTATGCCTGTTTAGATAACAATTCACCAAAGTGTCATATTTCTTTTGGTTAAGCTTCTATTAGATACAGTTGTTTTGTTTCCCCATTGCATTATTAGAGATTGGATCTTAGGGGCCATAGAGTGCGCAGCCTCAATGCTAGTGGCTTGAACTTGTCACCAAATCTAGAGGTAAACTAATTCTTTTTTAGATATACTAATATAAATCCATCCCATTAATCAAATGTTGTTTATTTAAGGCATTTGGGGTTGCACTATATCAAACAATTTCCTTTTGTCTCTCTCTTTTACACTTGTAAAAGCCCTCTGGAACTTTATAATTAAGGTATGATAAAAGACGTAGCACTGTGGTTGCTAGTGTATGGCTTCTACATATTGCTCCATTATTTAAGGTATTCTCTGTTTTAAGATCCCAATTATTGAGAACTGTATGCTAACTTCTGGACATAGGAACTGAGAGCCTGGATTTTAGATTTATTATTAACGTTCTGATAAGTTTTGATTCCTACAACTTTGTATAACTGTAAAGCATGTGTGCTCATAAGTTATAATTATTATCTAGTATATAAGTTCGAGGCAAGGATGAATAATCTTAGGAACTGAAGTGAAATCAGTCTCATATGGTCATGATCTTAGGAACAGTGTGATAAGAATAGAATATCTCATGAAAAGTTTTTCTAAGTTCTTATTATTGTTCCTTTTACTAATCCTTTTATTGAGCAGTTTGTTTATCTCAGAGACAATCCAAAATATAACATCATAAGCAAGGAATGAACCAAAAAGATTTTACATTCAAGCAGTCTTATTTTTTTTTATCATTTAAGAAATATATTATAATGTCTCTCTGCATATCTGAAGGATAACTCCATAAAGTCGTAAATAGACAATTATAGTCCTTGTCACCTAATCACTAGAATCAAATGGTTTCAATAAAAACATAGAAATGTCTAAATCTGTTCTTTATTCTTCCAAGGTGTTATCATTTAAATTATCAACAAAGCCTTCTGCACGCATCAGATATATAATTTTTGGAAACTCAAACTCATCAAACCAAAAATAAAAAAGAAAGAAATAAAAAATTTAATTTAAGATGATAGTGATTGGATTGATTACGAAATTTTAGAGTGAGGGTGTAAAGGAAATACTTTGAGTTATAACACAATATAATTAGTTAAATTATAATATCTAATTAGAACATAATACATATATTATTTTTTTTTGTTGAGGAATAAAGAAGAGACAAATGAAATTTATAACTATATATAAAAGAAAGTCTTAAGAGGGTTTCATAATTTTGACATTTAACTTGGTTGGTTGTTGAACACTTGGTGCACTAAGGTTTCGACATTTAATTTGGTTGGTTGTTCGACACTTGGTGCACTAAGGAAGCCCCATGAAGATTGTGTTTGGGATTTTGGGTTGAGTTTGTTAAATTTATTTTGGTTATGGCAATAAGTATATTTTTATCAGTTATTAGGTATTTTATAATATATACGGGTGTTTTTGTCTTGTTATAGTAAATTTTTTATTGGTATTACAAGCATTTTGATATTTATGAAATATGGTGAGGCTTTATTTATCTTTCTCTCTCCATTTGTTCTAGAATATTCTTCTCTTAACATATGTGTTAAAAAAGAAAGGTTTTTTTTTCTCCTTTTTTATCTTTTCGTTAGTGCATAATTGTTTTTTGGTCAAAACAGTACTGCCTAAATTATAAATTTTGGCTAAATTATCGAATAAGATACTATCATTATATATAGGGAAGTATTTCACTACAGCAAGAAACCTCATTAAGCCAAGGAAGCCCAATAACAAATAGTAACTATTCTGTTTTACAAATTTTAACCTTCAATGAAATTAGTTGGTTTTCCAACTCAATAAAGACCAAAGTCGCTACTCCTTAACTTATGTGTATATAACATAAACGTAAAGCAAAATGTACTCCAATTGCAATTTACACATGTGAAAATTAAGAATCAAAAGGAAAAAATCATTCTAATTACTTTAACATAAAGGCTTGATATGTTTACCCATTTGACAGTAATTTACACATGTGAAGTATTTATTCAAGTTTTGTTGTGCAGGGTCATTTTTAGTAATTTAATTAATATTTAGCTAGGATGGGCTCATTGGATTTTATGAGTCTAGTAACTCTATTCAGACATGTAATGTGGTCATAAATTTATGTAATCTAAAAACATTGATAATTCCTAGACCAATTATTATGATAAAAAACTGTCTACTTATTGATATTTCTTTATATTTTCAAATTATGTCAAATTGATTTTAATGGATATTTTACTTAAGGGATGTTGATCTCTTACTTCTCAAGCTTCAATGTTACAGTGTTCGCAAAACAACAGCATCGATCATGATGCTCTACTCTTGCCAAATGCAGCCATGCACCACTCTTTCTTAATTATAGTATTGAAACCCTAAATTAAATAGATTTTCAATCAATTTCCACCAATTTGACCCTACATTTATCATTTCATCATATCTATGTTCGCTGTTTCCAAGAATTTCAAGCAACATGAATTAGAATCATCAATTTTAGTCAATATTTTGATCTTAAACTCCAATCAAATCAACTATATATTGACCCTAATTAAAAGCTTATATGAGTAATAACCCTAAACCCCAAATATGTTCTACAAGGCCCACCAATTAAGCCATTGCCCATTGTTTAACTAGAACCACATTGGTACACAAAGATGGCAATTTGTCTAGTATACTATACTACCAAACCTAATTAATGGCTTCCCAATTTGAGCTTTACACTTTACTCACATCAAGAAAACGTAACACTGATGATCTTATAGAAAAATGAGACTAAAAATTAAAGAAAAGGAAAGAAAGAAAGAGGGTGTTTCGGCTTTTGTAATTAGGTAATTAAGTTATAAATATGACTAAGAGAAAGATAGTACTTAAGTCAATGATTAATAACCTAAAAGTTAGAAATTCCAAGCTCAAGGTTAAAACCCCTTCCTGATAAAAAAATGAAAAAGGAAAAGAGATTTAATTTAAGTTGATCACGTTATATTAGAGTTAAGAAGTTAGAAAAAGGACGTTGAATTATAATACATAATACAATGTAGTATTATTTCATTAGAATTAGACTATTAATAGAATTAATCTTATATATATATATATATATACACCTTATTGGTTTTCTTTAACATATACAATTATATAAGATGTCACGAGCCAACCTTGTACTGGACTATAATAGGGTATAGTAGTCTATGAGATTGAGTCTTTTGTACCTTTAAGGGAAATATCCCTATTTCAAACAATGTAATGTCTCGTGGTGACACCTCTATAAATACTTGTTAAGTCTTTATGGGAAAAGACTCTTTAGGAAATGAACGTCATCATTTCAAGTATTATAATGGCTACTAGTAAAATATTTATAAAATCTCGTAAACTTTTTATAGGGGGTGAGTAGTCGACGGATTGTTGGGTTACCTCACTAGTAAAGGTATGCTTGTAGCGATCCATTTAAAGCTGCCCCTATGGCCCGACGATGGCTTGTCTCAGTCCTTTTATAATTAATTTTATATTAATAAAATATTTTTCTTTCTTATGACTAAGTGGCTGCAAATTTAGAATTCGGTATGCCTTTTAATTTTGATGTGAGTTTTCTTAATATGATTTATTGCTATTATTATTGTTGAAACAGATAAAATCGAGTATTAGCTAACTTGCATGGAAGCGTCCACTCGAGTGTTGCATGGACTGTCACATACTTAGACAAATGAGTGTAGTCCGTGATAGTTGGTGTTAGAGTACGGGCCAGACGTGCTGATCTAAAGTGTGAAAATGGTGACCATGCGAGGTGCACTAGAGGACCATCAGAGGATTAATGAGCTAAAGGCCACGGTGGTCGCAGTAAAAGCTCAAATGGTTCCGCGTTAACGAATAGATGAAATTGAGACAATCCAGCGAGAACTGTCGAGATGATTAATACCGTGAATGATGAGACTAGGGATATATTAAGTTGTTAGAGTACGGGCCAAACGTGCTAATCTAAAGTGTGAAAATGGTGACCATGCGAGGTGCACCAGAGGACCATAAGAGGATTGATGAGCTAAAGGCCACGGTGGTCGCAGTAAAAGCTCAAATGGTTTCGCGCTAACGAATAGATGAAATTGAGACAATCCAGCGAGAACTGTCGAGATGATTAATACCGTGAATGATGAGACTAGGGATATATTAAGTACTCTTCAAGGCGAGATTGAAGAATTGAAAGATCAGGTAAATCTTTTGGTTATTGCTGCTGGTAATGCCAACGAGAGTTTCGAAGATCAAGGGAAAATGGCTAAAGTGCCAGAACCCAAGCAATACGAAGGGGTCCAAGATGCTAAGGAGTTTGAGAACTTCCTTTTTGATATGGAACAATAATTTCGAGTTGTGCGCATGGAGTCGAAAGAGGACGAAGTGGTGATGGTTTAATGTAACTTGCTAGGGACACAAAGTTGTGGTGGTGTTCCAAATTCATTAATGGTGAGTGCCATATCAACACTTGGGTTTATCTAAAGTAGGAATTAAAGAAATAATTTTTTCTTAAGCATATTGAGTATATGGCACAACGAAAGTTGCGAGAGTTGTCTTAAACAGGATCAATGTGAGAGTTCGTGAGGAACTTCTCTACTTTAATACTGGATATCAAGGATATGACTGAAAAAGATAAACTGTTTTATTTCCTTGAAGGTGCGAAACCATGGGCAAGGACTGAGTTGCAATGATAGAGGGTACAAGATGTGACTACAGCAATGGTAGCAATTGAACACCTTATCGATTATAGTGAAAACTTTAACAAAAGAAAAAACCCTCCATCCAGGACCAGTAGTTCTAGCTCAAATAATAAGGAAAATTCCCGAGATTAAACAAACCCTCAAGTGGAAAAGGTGATAGAAGACCACCTGTTAGGGATTCACCCTAGTTGAGAACTAACAAGCCGTGGAACTCCAAGCTACAGCCATATTTCTCATCAATAAAACTTTGTAAAGTACAATATTTCTCATCAGCAAAACATATTTACATTAACAACAAATGCTCCAAGGAATATGTATTCTTCTAGAAGGACTATTTAGCTAACATGTATTTGGCTATTATTTCTCAAAGTAACCGAATCATATTTGAAGAATGCCTTGCCATTAAGTTGCACAGTTTACCACGAAGTTCAAAATGTTGTTAGGCACTCAATTCAATAACAATGGCCAAAAACAATGTAAATTCAAGTTGTCAAATACTCAGCAGTTAAGCAACCAACATGGCTGAGTGCTTACAAAAATATTTCTTACCTGGATCTTAATAAATGTTTAGTTTTTAACTGTTCATGGCTCTTTGAGCGAAAGCGGTCACAAACCGAATATCCTTCCCCTGTTAGATCTTTTCCAAGCTAGGAATGAACGTATCTACCACTGTACCATATTTTTCACATATGATTCTCAACCATGGGGATTAGCTTTGGGGGGAGATTGTAGAACCCTCAGTGGAAGCTATTCTTGGAGCTGCAGTAATCAGTGGTACGGTGGATGCAATTAAAACACACAGCTTCCACCCTTTCTGCAGCCAGTGGCACATTAGCTAGCTATTTCATATAAGCAACAGTTTTTTTTTTTTTTTTTGTAGTTCTTTTCTTTTTTCAGATTCCTGGATTCGAGAACTTCTTTCCTGAGTTAAAAAAAGTTTCATACTGTAACAAATGTAATTGAAGTTGTAATCCTTGTATCCTTTTATTTCACAATCTGTCTCTTTGTCAATATTTATGAAATTTTACTAAATTTATCATATTTTACTATGATGAAATTATTCATGTTGATCTACTTGCTTTGTTCTGAATGTCATTAAAACTCAGAAAACTATCTGCAGCTCGATTGTTCGAATGTCTTTAATACCTTTCCTTTCTTTATCTTAATGTAATAGGAAGCCAAAACCTCAGTTTGACTACATGGTAGACATTTTTGTTATCTGAATAAGCCCAAGCCCAAGCCCAAGCCCAAAGTTGGTCAAAATTAAAACCTATTTTTAGATTAGTTACAATTTAGAATGTATATATAGTATCACAATGTTATAATTAATTAGTTATATGTCACAGTGTGTGATATTTATTGTTCAACATTGTCATGATTTTCGTTTTATTTACAAATTATATCACTTTGTCGAATCGAATAATGTATCGTCAAATAATAAATAAAATAAATTAATAATACATAACGAAAAAATATCAATTATTTACAAAACATGAAATTATTTTTATCTATTAAGTCTTTATATCTTGTTAAAGCCTGATATAAGGGCGCTTATTGATTGGAATCACTAGTTCTTTTTAAACATTACAATGAAATATATATTATATAATTAAACTATTGTTAACTAAAATGGTGTGATCGCACTCGTGAAGGTTCCATCCTTCCCAAGCATGAACGATCCCGACCACCCACCATCCACTCATCACCCTTCTCGACAACCAATTCCAATTAAAATTTTTTTAACAACATTAGAACTCTTGCTTCGCAAGGGTCTGTTGCTACAGTGTTCACTATGTAACACTCCTTTTATCATACAAAAAACTAATATTAATTATGAGTATTAAGGCACAAAAGATTCAAATTTGAAATTTCACCTTTAGACTGATTTAGGCAGTCATAAAACATCCTACAACATGATTAACTGAATGTTTAAGCTAAGCATGCCATTCCCAAAAAATATATTCTAAATTAATTAGAGTTAGACTATTAATAGGATTAATCTTTTATATAAATACCTTATAATCTACATGATTTAGGTTTATTTTTATTTTTTTTAACATATATAATTATATAATACAAGATTTTGATAGATTAAAATTTTCTCATTTTGCTCTACTTCTGGAGAGGATGTTGGCTGTGCAACAAAAAAAATGAAGGTATTGAAGAAAGAAATTAGTCTAATTATTAGATGAATAATCATAAAACTTTATTGGTCGGATTGAATATAAAATAATAAATAATATTTTGATTAATGTTAATTAATTAAACATTATTTATAAAACTTATTTGATTATAAATAAAATAAAAAATAATTATAATATAAGTTTTGTAACAAAAAGAATAATACACAACTCAAGACTCTAGCTATATTAGCTATAATAATTTTTTTTTCATTTTAATGTGAATAAAAAATCATTTTTCCGATAAAATATTAAAGTGTTGATCGATAAATCATAAAATATTTTCAACAATTTTAAAATTTTTCATTGTAATTGGTTAATAATTATACTTGAAACAAAATTCAATAAAAAATCTATCTAATTTTTAATTTGAGCATTTAAAAATTTCTAATTTATATTGAAAATTTAAAATTTTGTACTTTTTCTAATTTGACTATTATAAGGATGTCATTGAAATGGTGTGAAATAAGAAGGGTATATAATCTCAACGCTACATCTTAAAACGCCACCGTCCTAAAACCCTAACGCAAATACCAACGCTACCTCTTTCCATTCTAATCCAGAATCCAGACGGCTCATCCCAAATCTCGAACGACGCAGATCGAGAATAAGCATGGCGTCGGAGGTAATGCTAATGAACGAGATAGAGTCGACGGCGGCTCGACTGGGTATCGACTTGGATAACTTCGATTACAGTTCCGTCAAACTTCCTCCTGGAGAATACTGTGGCATTGTCAGGTATTAAAACCCATTATCTTTCTAAATTTTTTTTAGACTGATTTTTTTTTTGTAATTATATAATTTTCGGTTTTGAACAGTGACGATGAGGATGTTTACCATGATGATCAACTGGAGTTTGATTCCGGGTTTGGAAACATTATAGTCGTCGATAATCTCCCGGTTGTTCCTCGTGAGAAGTTTGAGAAACTCGAAGGTGTGATTCGAAAAATCTATAGTCAGATTGGTGTGATTAAGGAGGATGGTCTTTGGATGCCCGTTGATCCTGAGACTAAGAAAACCCTGGGTTATTGTTTCATAGAGTATAATACTCCTCAGGTTCGATGTTTATTGCTTTTGAATTTTGAGAATTTTGGTCTTATGCCTTTGGTTCTCAAAATCTGAATTGGTTTCTTTGATTGGTTATGGATGTAGGAAGCTGAGCTTGCTAAGGAAAAGACAAATGGGTACAAGTTGGATAGAGCACATATTTTTGCTGTTAGTATGTTTGATGATTTTGATAAGTACATGAGAGTTCCGGATGAATGGGCTCCTCCTGAGATTAAACCCTATACACCAGGGGTAATATTACTGTGTCGTTTTTCTCCACATTGTTTTCTTAGTAAATGCATTTGGTTTCTGTTGTAAAAATTGTTTGATGAGTATCGTTCTCATATTTGCTTTGTGTTGATTCAATCTCTGATACTAAGCTGCTTATAATGCGACTCCATGAACAGTTATGGGGTTTGTATAAATGGGTTTATATAAGCATTTAGAGTATGTAAAGGATGGTTTTGATTTGACCGAGTTGAGGATTGGTGCTGAATATTTGTATGTTTCTGTAAAACAGTATACTTGCACTAAGATTCTAGATAAGTTAATTGTAGCTTCTTCTTTAAGAGGTATTGTGTAAAATTTATTCTATTAGAAGTGTGTTTCTTCCTGTTCTCCTTTCTCTGCTTGATATTTTGATTTCTAGATTCTAACAGTTTTCCATGTACTATAGAAGCATCCTATATAACGGATAATCTCAAGTATTGTTCTTTTTATTATACACAAACCTGTGTTCTCTCTTTCCTTCCTAGTGTTGGATATTTATATACATTTATTACTTTGATGTGCAGGAAAATCTTCAAAAGTGGCTTACTGACGAGAAGGCACGAGATCAATTTGTAATTCGTGCTGGCACTGATACTGAGGTTCTATGGAATGATGCAAGGCAGTCTAAAACTGAGCTTGTTTACAAGCGTGCTGTAAGTAGCATGAGCTTGTAGCACACATTATGACTTAGTGTGGCTTGCAGTTTGTGAACCTTCTCTCTCTCTTTTTTGCGTGTGTTTTTGCATGGTGCACAGAGATCCATGTCCGTGTGTTTTAAAAGAGAGTAATATTGGTTGATTTGGTTTAAGTCATTGCTTTGTTTTGTTAGTGATCCGGTTATCATTTTCATTATTGGATTGTTGATGCATTGTGATTGATTTTACCTGTTTTTTGTTTACAGTACTGGACTGAAAGCTTTGTGCAGTGGTCTCCCCTTGGGACATACTTGGCAACAGTTCACAGGCAAGGAGCTGCTGTTTGGGGAGGTGCTAATACATTTAATCGCCTAATGCGTTATGCCCATCCTCAGGTTAGAATAGGCTTTAAATTAACATATTCTTTAACTTGGCATTTCATCATCTTTAACCTTCAATGATACTGATGCAGGTTAAGCTTATTGATTTCTCCCCTGGTGAGAAATATTTGGTGACGTACAGCAGCCACGAACCAAGCAATCCTCGTGATGCAAATGTAAGGTTTTCAAACCAATCCTTGTTACATGATTTTATTCTATTATTATCCAATGTCATTTCTGATATAAATTTAATTTATGTAGAGGGTTGTGATAAACATTTTTGATGTGAGAACGGGGAAAGTGATGAGAGATTTTAAGGGAAGTGCTGATGAATTTGCAATAGGAGGAACTGGTGGTGTTGCAGGAGTTTCTTGGCCTGTTTTCAGGTGATTCTTCTGATTATTCTTTGTGAATCATTTGGTTTATATTTTCCTTAATTCATCTCATTTTGGTCAGCATCCCTGTTATTCTGATGAACTAGAATTGTTATTTGTCAGATGGGGCGGTGGAAAAGAGGATAAGTACTTTGCCAAACTTGGGAAGAACATGATATCTGTTTATGAAACAGAGACATTTAGCCTTATTGACAAAAAATCTTTGAAGGTTGAAAATGTTGTGGACTTCAGTTGGTCACCAACAGATCCAATTATTGCACTTTTTGTTCCTGAACTAGGAGGTGGGAACCAACCTGCTAGGGTAAGCATCTGTGTTCTTTTTGAGAGGCTCCATTATTTTATGAGTTTAGATTTCAGCTAATATGCCACATTTCTCAGGTGAGTCTAGTTCAAATTCCCAGTAAAGAGGAATTGAGGCAAAAGAATCTTTTCAGCGTTAGTGATTGTAAGATGTACTGGCAAAGCAATGGTGATTATCTTGCTGTCAAGGCTGATCGCTATACGAAAACTAAGAAAAGCACATATACAGGCTTTGAGCTCTTCCGCATCAAAGAAAGAGACATACCAATTGAGGTTTTGGAGCTTGATAATAAAAATGACAAGATAATTGCCTTTGCTTGGGAGCCTAAGGGTCACAGGTTCGCTGTTATACATGGGGATAATCCAAGGCCTGATGTTAGCTTTTACTCAATGCGAACTGCTCACAACACAGGCCGAGTTTCAAAGCTAACTACTCTAAAGGGCAAGCAGGCAAATGCCTTATTCTGGTCACCTGGTGGCCGTTTCATTGTACTTGCTGGATTGAAGGGTTTCAATGGTCAGTTGGAATTCTTCAATGTTGATGAGCTTGAAACCATGGCAACTGCTGAACATTTTATGGCAACAGATATTGAATGGGATCCCACTGGAAGGTAAGCTAAAGATAATTTGATATCATCAATATTTGTGCTCGTTGGTTTTGTGTTTAATTGAAACAAGGTGCTCTACTATAAAAAGAAATGAAAATTGCTTTCCTTTTAATAAAAGGGGTACATTGGTTAAATTTATATTCTGATAAGTGCTCTCTCTGTATATATAAGGTATGTTGCAACTTCAGTGACTTCAGTTCATGAAATGGAAAATGGTTTCAACGTATGGTCCTTTAATGGCAAGCTACTTTATCGGATACTGAAGGATCATTTCTTCCAGGTAAATGAACCATCCTTCCTAATATAAGCATAAATGATAGATAAATTTCGTTGCTGATGACTTTTGTTTGTTGAGACTTGAGTGCTATGCATCATTTTCCTGGAGTCAGGTTTGTTTATTTCAAGCACTTGGTGCCTTTGCCAGTTCATGATCTGATCGATTGCTGGATTTCTGTTTGTCTTTTTGTATTGCAGTTCTTATGGCGCCCAAGGCCACCATCCTTCCTGACTCCTGAGAAGGAGGAAGAGATTGCAAGGAACTTGAAAAAGTACAGTAAGAAGTACGAGGCTGAGGACCAGGATGTATCGATGTTATTGAGCGAGCAAGACCGCGAGAAGAGAAGGATGTTGAAGGAGGAATGGGACAAGTGGGTTAGCGAATGGAGGCGGGCACATGAGGAGGAAAAATTGGAGAGGCAGAAGTTGAGGGATGGAGAAGCTAGTGATGAGGAAGAGGAATACGAGGCCAAGGAAGTTGAAGTAGAGGAAGTGTTGGATGTGTCGGAAGAGGTCCTATCCTATGAAGATTGAAAGCTGAAGCAGCAGCAACAGGGCTCTCAGGATGTGTCGGAAGAGGTCCTATCCTATCATGAAGAGTGAAAGCTGAAGCAGCAGCAACAACAGGGCTAACGAACCAGAACTTGATTTTCCGCGTCTTTGTTTTATTTTTGCCGGTTATCTTGTAGGAATTAAACAATTTTTTTTCTTTTTCTTTGGTCCTAAGCTATTCGCTTTTGTTTAAATATTAATTTTTCTTTTAGAATTTTGATCATGACCTGCTTAATTTATAAATGATTTTTGAGGTATCATGCGATGATTGAAAGCAGTTTCATCAATAGAAAAACTCTGTAAAATTCCACTAAATCAAGGGATAAACAAAGAGGAAAAAAACGAGAGTTTCTTCATGGCCCAAGCCTCACCAAACTGTTGTAATATCAATGGGTTTTATTTAGGATCGTGACAGAGTCAGAATCGGTATTTGATAATTTATAAAGAATTATCTGTTTTGATTCATTAAAACTTAGTATTTTCTGTCTTACCTTTTTATTCCACAAAAGCGTCTTGAAGTTAAAAGGTGTAAACAGATAGATGGCAGGCATACACCGCTGAAAGGGATTGAAAATTTTTTAAAGTCAACAGTTCCGCCGTTTAGCTTACGCCCCCCTTAAAAATTCTAAGTAAATTCCAACACTTCCCTGGAAAATCTGCAAACAAGCCATGTCCACCGTTACTGAATCCCAGTCACTCGAAGCAGAAACCGAAACTGAAACGGAATGGGAATCAGAAAGCGAATCCGAGCCACCGAAAGAGCCATGTCTCCGAAACTGGCTAGACCTCCCGCGGGATGTGACGGCGTCGATCCTGTTGAGACTGGGAGCTATAGAGATCATCGAGAGCGCTCAAAAAGTATGCACTCAGTGGCGCAACATCAGCAGGGATCCCTCCCTTTGGCGGTCCATCGACATGAGGAATGCTGGTGACTTACATGACATGCCCTATAATCTCGAGATAATGTGCAGGCATGCTATAGATCGCAGCTGTGGTGGTTTGATCGATATCAATGTCGAGTATTTTGGTACGGATGACGTTCTCGCTTACATCACCCAGAGGTAATGTACTAATATTACCCTCAAATCGCTGATCAATGGTCAATTTTGAATGTTTTAGTGTGTTTAATTTGCTGGGTTTGGTTAATAAGTCATGGGTTTAGGTTTTTTCTCTCTTTTTTTACGTTTCTTAAATGAAAATTCATGCTTACTGTTCTTAAACTAACGGTATCTTTTAACTGCATGATTTTTTGGTAAACAAAGTGCAATGTGCAATTGACTAAACCAGTGAGGCATTCATGGCTGTGCATTATGTTTATAAAATGTACTTCGAGGGTCTGGTCATTTCATAACTCAATGTGGATATATTCGCCTCTTTGCCATCCCTACCGCCCATCTGAAGGATCCGCGGATGACCTAATCATGAATTTTGGATCTCACTGAAAAAAATGCCATTCAGAAATGCTCATGAACTCATTTCTTAGCTTGTCATCTATCTCCAATTCTATGGCACTTTGACATAAAAGCCTGATGTTGTCACAAAAGCTACGAACATCCAAATATACTCCTCTGTAGTTGGATGTTCATAGCCTTTGTGACAACATCTGGCTTTTATATATGTCGGAGTGCGATGGAATTGGAGATAGGTAGCAAGTCAGGAATGAGTTCATGAGGAATGGCATTCTTTTTCTGCAGTGACATGCAGAAACCATGATTGGGCCATCTCCGAATTCTTCAGATTGCTGGTAGGGATGGCAAAGAGAATGTTAGTTCAGACTATGAAAAAGACATGGTGGCTCATTAGTTATTGGAGGAGAGTGGCCTTTATTTGTCATTGCTTTCTGTATGAGATTTCTGTGCTGGTTTTGTCAGGGCTGCGGCCATTTGCTCCGTAATATGCCAGAAAGTGTCTACATTCTTTTTTTTTTGTTCCTTTTTCATATGTTTCATTGCAGGGTAACAAGAAAAAATTTTTACCCTTTGGTTCCTTCAATTGACATGACGCCATTTATATTAGAAATGTTTGTAATATACTATCACTTACTTTATTATACTAGCGGTAAGGTTATTCGCTAATTTGACTGCTGATATGGCAACCGACTTTTGTGTTGATGGTTTCACAGAACAACTCATCTCAGACGCCTCCGACTGGTGCAATGCTGGGGTATTTCAGATGAGGGATTGAGTGAAGCAGCTTCAAAATTTCCATTGCTGGAAGAGCTTGAAATATATTCTGGTAATACCGGCAAAGATGCTATTGAAGCTGTTGGGCGTTGTAGCCCTCTTCTGAAAACATTCAAATACAATCAAGTGGCTATCAGAGACCCATATTTTAAGGATGACGAGGAGGCACTAGCTATTGCACAAAACATGCGTGGACTACACCACCTCCAGCTTCTCGGAAACAAGCTGACTAATCATGGTTTGCAGGCCATTCTTGACAGGTGCCCGTACCTTGAATCCCTTGACCTGCGCAGATGTTACTTTGTTAATCTGGATAAGGATTTGGGGAAAAGATGTGCTGAACAGATTAAAAATTTGAGACACCCCAGTGATTCAACTCATGACTATGAATTCACTGTAAGTAGCGATTCTGGATTTTCTGATGATGACTACCTTTCTTCTGACTTTGGTAATGAGGATTATGGCCTTGATTACGAATTTTATGGTTCTGATGGTTTTGATGGTAATGATGGTATTTATGATAATGATTATGATTATGATCTATGGTTTAATTGGGGAGATTTGTAGCCAGGGGTGACTGATGAAGTTAAGGAGTTTTGGATGTCTGAGAGGAGGTTCTTCTTGATTTTGGACAAGGATTGACGCTATGCAAATGATATTTTGTGAAACTCAGACCCTTTTGTTGAAATTACAGAGAGCTCAACTGTAGTATTTTTTGTCCAGCTATGTAGTAGGAGCTAATTTCGGATGCCTATATATTTTTCTTTTTGAAGTATATATTTCTATGAGAATTTTAGTTGTCTGACTTTATCATAGCAGTTTGATTCATACTATGTTATGGTTTTTAAGGTTTAACTGAGACCTGAAGGTTAGGTACAATGCTTAAAAGTATTATTGAATTACTTTTTTATTATGTTTAATTAAATTTTTATATTTTTATTTTAATTGAATATTATTTATTATTTTATATATATGGGACATTAATCACTATGTCATGTTATCCTTCATTACGAGATATCAAATCACAAAATAATAAAAGATATTTTTATTAATAATAATTAATAAATATAATTAAAATAATAATTTATTTAAAAAAATTTAATAATTAAAGTTTTTTAGATATTAATTTTAATGTTTAGATTTATGAAGGCGAAAATCGAAATCATTCAATAATTTGATTTTGATTTATAATTCAATTGATAAAATCGATTATTAATAATATATTTTAGATTCATAATTAAAATATATTAATATATAATAATAAATATAAATGATATTTGTACTAATTATATAAACAGAGGTAATATAACTTTGACCGTTTCAGCTCTCCAATATCTTTTTCTTTCTTAAGAATCTACCCACGCCCATTCTTTTCTCCTTTTTTCAGTCCTTCCGACAATATTTCCTACTCTACGCGAGAAAACAGAAAAGAAAGAAAACGAACTATGACCACCGCCGAAGGCGAAAGTCGTAATTGGCTGGAGCTGCCCTTGGACGTGACGGCCTCGATTCTCTCTCGGCTGGGTGCATTTGAGATCCTGAAGAGCGCCCAAAACGTCTGCTCTCAATGGCGAAAGATCTGCAAAGACCCATTGATGTGGAGATCCATCGATATGCACAATTTGGGTTATATAGCGGCCGAGGACCGTGTCCTCGAAATGATGTGCGTCCACGCTGTCGATCGCAGCTGTGGCCACTTGCTTGATATCAATATCGAGTATTTTGGTACCGATGAGCTTCTACTTAATATCGCTGAGAGGTACAATTTTCATTTTTTTTTCAATTTTATGATCTCTGATTGTTTTTCGAGTTCTACTGCTTATCAATTGTCAATTTTCAATTTTTTAATGTTAATGGAGCGTTTTTAATTTTGCTAGGTTTGGTTAATTAAGAGTCAATTTGTGCACATTTCATAGAATTAGGGTTTCTTGCTTTAACGTTTGAGGATTTTGATTGCCTTTGGTTCTTTAATGTCATGTTGGACTTTTTTTCTTAATATTTTTATAACAAAAATAGTGAATTACGACTAAATAAAAAGCTTCTTTTTTTTTTTCAATGAGACATATTAGGCTCTTAAATTCTTACTGCAGGGCAGGTCATATTTGGTCCAAATTTTAAGGGCAAAGAGTTAAGCTGATGCATTTAGATATTTCGAGTTTCAACAGTTTCTAATTTGAATATCAATGTGGTATGATTATCTAAGACAACAATTGATTAAAGATTAGTGACGTAAATGAAACTTTCCCAGTTTGTTTTTGGTTTTCCTTTGCATTCTCATGGTGCTAGGCGAATAGAGGAAGGATATGGATGGGTAACTATTGGTTGGAGAATATAATCCTTCATCAAGCAACCAACAGTTTGGCTTAGTTTGTATCACTGCTTTTTGGTGTTTGTATGATTTTGGTTTCCTTAATGAAGTTTCATTGGTTGATTCACTTTGGAAGTTGTACTCTTATTGAGATTCAAGATGTTTGTTCTTAGTCTGGTATTTTGTTTGTTCACTTCATCTGTGATTAATTACCCGAATATAATTTCAAAATGATGTTTCAGCTTGAACATCCAATAGAATGATGGTTATTTGTTTGCATTTATAGGTTCAAACATTACTTATTTACACTATATTACAGTACTAAAATGGTTATTCATTTGTGTGCTACTGCTGGCTCTAGTTGCCCATTTTTTATTCTTCCAATGATCCTTGTCACAGGTCTAGTCATCTTAAACGTCTTCGACTTGTATCGTGCTATAACATTTCAGATGAAGGATTAAGCAAGGCTGCTTCAAAACTTCCATTTCTAGAAGAGCTTGAAATTTCATACTGCACCATTTCAAAAGATGCTCTGGAAACTGTTGGGCGCTGTTGCCCTCGTCTGAAATCCTTTAAATTCAATATTCGGGGATGCAGACGCTTCCGATTAGAGTCTGATGATGAGGCACTAGCTATTGCACAAACTATGCCTGAATTACACCACCTCCAACTTTTTGGGAACAAGCTGACAGATGATGGCTTGCAGGCCATTCTAAATGGCTGTCCTCACCTCGAATCCCTTGACTTGCGCCAGTGTTTCAATGTTAGTCTAGTAGGGAACTTGGAGAAAAGATGTGTTGAACGCATGAAAAATTTGCGACGTCCTTATGATTCGACTCATGATTATGAGTTTGATGCGGAAGTTCATGATACTGGGTCATCAGATGAAGATTACCCATCTGGAATTTCTGACATTGACTTAATGTCTGATGATTATGATGATTATTTTGAATTCTCAGGGGCCAGTGACTTCTCTGATTACGATGACGAATACTTGTTTTTTGGCTAATGGTTTGTCCATGAAGTAGAGACTACTCCAGACAAGGAAACCAGGTTTCATTAGCAGACTGCCTTATCCCTAATAATTTTGGGCATTTTTCTGTTACTTTGTTTCTTACTCCACTTTTGTGGTTTTATCTTTTTTTCGTTAAAAAAGAATCTTTTGTAATTAAAGGGGTGGTCATAGCTTGTACTTTTCTCTTGTTTTTGGTGTCACTGACCATTTAAGTAAACATCCTGAAAAGTCTGTTTTAAGCAAGGTGCATCGCTGTTCATGTTTCCTGGTTCTTTGTCTAATGAAAGCTGGTGCTGTGTTGCTGTAGTGATGATTATATTTGGGTGTTGTAGGTAACTAGGATGAAGATAAAAATTGAGCTGCGAATTCAGTGATGTTATTGCAGGCTCATCAGGTTGCTCCTCATCATCAAATATGTCTCTTTTTGCACATGGAAGGTTGACATCTATCGATATGTCTGTTATCGACAGTTTGAGAGGTTTCATATGATCGTGATTCCTCCAGAAAACAGCAGTTAATCTTTTCCAGGGACCTTTGTTGTACCTCTTGTTTGGTATACTCTTCTATCTATACAAATAGCAGTTATTATTATCTTTTGGAATCATGTGGCGAATCAAAGTTTATCAAGTTGTTTTTAGTTGCTTTATAGCCCGGGTCTCGGGAACCATGTCTTTGGTGAATCTGGGAAGGGATGGATGCCTTTGTTGCAAGGCAAAAGTTGTGATTTTCTATTAGCTAGTTTCATAGTTAGCATGAGAAAGAGACATGCCTTGTTCTCTGTGTGTGTGTGTGTGTGTGTGTATCTATATACATATATATATATATATATATGCTCTTAATGATATCAATGAATATCTTGAGATGTTTAAAATGTTTTTGTAAGTTTTGTGAGAATATCAAAACATCATCAATATATACTATTGTGAATTGAGAGTAGGGATTAAATATTTCATTCATTATTCTTTGGAATTCTGATGGTGCATTTTTTAACCCGAAAGGCATTACATTCCATTCATATTGTCCAAATGGAACTGTAAATGCTGTTTTGTATCTTTCAGTTTCTTTGATCTGGATTTGTTAAAACCCTGATTTCATATCAAACTTTGAGAATATTTTTGCATTACATAGTTTTTGAAGAAGATCTTTTTTTGTGGGAGTAGGATACCTTATCCATTCCAGTGCTTTGTTTAATGGTTTGTAATTAATGACAAGTCTTGGTGTTTCTCTTTCTATTTCTGCATTTTTAATTACATAGAAAGCAGAACAACTCCATGGTGAATTACTTTTCCTGATTAGTTTTTTATCTAGTAAATCCTTAATTTCTTTTTTGCAAAATTCTTCTATTTCTTCGTTCATTTGTATTGCTCGAGCTTTTGTGCGGATTTGTTTTTCATTAAAATGTTTTGTATAAGGTAATTCTACTTGATGTTTTTTCCTGTCCCAAAATGCATTTGGAATATCAGAACAAATTATATCTTCTATTTCTTTTTTGATTTGTTCTATTTGTCGTTTGATCTCATTAGTGGTTAGTTGTTGATTAATCTTTTCAAAAGAAACTTCTTCTTTTAGATATGTGATTTGATTTTGCTTGTTATTGATTAAAGAATTAATTTGATTTGTATGAATTGATAGAGATTTTAATAAATAAATAAATATATATATATATATAACATATATAATTTGAAGATCAAAAAATAGTTTCATATTTGGCCACGTTTTTATTCTCATAAGCTGCCATCTGAAAAGTTGTGATTTCTGTAATACATTTAAAAAGAAGAATTGACCAGGTGGAGGGCAGAGAGAGTGAAAGAGAAAAGACATTGAAGCAAAGAGAGAGAAAGAAAAGGCTGCTGAGAGATCAGAGTTTATTGTCGAAGCAAAGAGAGGGATTGCAAAGAGGCCCGTGTGCTGCACACGGGTCATACTCTAGTATATATATATATATTAAAGCTACCCATTTCTGGATCCTGAATGGAGGTGCATATTCTCACACATCGGGGGGCAAGAAACATTAATTTTAAGGATTGTAGGGCGTTGTCACTGAGCCCTTAGGCTTGTTAGCCTGGCCCTTCAGGTCTCATGGGTTGGGTACTTGACCTTTGGGTCTTGGAGGCTGCCCACTTTTTGGTTCAAAGCCTGTGTTCTCGTCGCAGCCACCTCCAATGAGAGCTTGGACTCAGTTCGTGTATAATGGTTAAAAAAACTAGTAGTACTAATATGTATGTTGCTAACTAAATACAGGTCATAAATACAATTACCTGTTATCAGCTTTTCATGCAAAATATACATTTAAGGTAAAAACAAAGGGTAAATTACCTTTACTTCTTTAGAATTGAATTAAAAATATACATTTAACTAAATTACCTGTTATCAGCTTTTCATCTTAATTTATTTCGGGTCAATTTGTATTAAAAATGGACATCTCTCAAAGTAATATTCAAGTAACAAAAATCTTAATATTTTTATTCGTATATTACTCCAATTCGATTATAAATATTTTAATTTTGAAGGAATGAAGTGATATCAGATATTCATTTAGGTACTACTCGCTATTACCCTATAAAATATAAAATTTCTAATGTAGAGTCTATGACTTGTTTTCCATCAACTTACAATTACTTGCCAGGAACATTCTTTAGAATTGAAATGATACAAAAAAAAATTAACATGTCCTCTAATAAATAAACAAATGATCCAAATTTTTTGTCCGAGAAAAAGAAAAGCTTATAATTACTTGGCATTAATAGTTTACACATTTCTTAATTACTTTTATATTAAATACTATAAGAAAGTAGAGCAGTAGTTTGCTGATCTGAATTAAGATAATCATAGTAGGAACAGAGAGAAAGACGATGACTACGTAAAAAGGAACAGATGACAGGCCGTAAGCAGCAAGTGGCAGGGCTAGGGGAAGTTTTGCAATCCTCATCTATGCCATTGATGTGAAAAATGACTGTTCCAAAATTCCACAGGCCATAGGCCACGTAAGACTAGCCTTCCCTCTCGGCCATAGACTTTCTAGGCACAAGTTACGTTGCATGTTCAACTCACATGATCACATTTCTTTCTTCTTTTTTTTAAAAAATTTTAAGCTAATTTTGGGATTTACAGAGAGAGAGAGAGTTGCGTGCGACGCCGTTTCTGTCAGGGAGCGGAGGAGCCAATCGGGAGGAGACTAGCGGTTTCAAACTGACACAATAAGCATCAGAGGACAGAAAAAAGGATGGGAAAGAAGGTAAAATGGGGCGTGATATGCCCAATCTATCAATCTGACGCACTTCAAGCATCACCTTCCATTGACTTGACTATCCATCTGACACTCTCGCATCGTTTGCCATGATGCCACGTCTGTCCATCTGATTCCTTCACCCTTTTTTGGGCCTTTCTGCCATGAGATATTTAAGTATTTATCATTAATATTATTTGTTTTTTTATATTAAGTTATCATTTATAATGAATGAAAACGTAATATATTAATATAATTATGTAATAATTTTATTTTTTTATGATAATATTACGTGAATATAAAATAATATTTGGTTGATGGGAAAGAAGTGACGAGGGCATACAATTAGTCATTGCCATGTTAGTACAATATTAGATGTTAGCATTGAAGAATGTAGCCATTGAAACCTTTTAAGTATTACCAACAGTTTGACTATTAACACCATTATACTAATATTTTCTATCAATAAATCATTTGGTAGAGCATTCAATCCGTATAACTTCTTTCTTGATCGAAGAGTTGGAGTTTGAACTTAGGTGATGAGATACATAGCTGGCATTTTTTTAGTTTTGCACAATCAAAACTCAAGCTGGCACTTTCCCATTGTGGAATCAATCTTTCTCTGCCTCTTTCTCAATATCTTTGCTCTCAAACCCAACAAAAGTATTTTTTTTCTCAAATATTAAAGGACAGTTAGATAAGGATCTGCTTGACAAGAGCTTGATTGTGTCTGTTAAAAAACAAAGTCAAAACTATTTAATTATGAGAGGAGGATCATCTTAGTTGGTCCCCATTTCCAAATATCTGCCCCTAATTATCAACGAGAGTCATCCCCAAATCTCTCTTACCTATGAATATTAGTATTTAATTCATTTTATATCATTGAATTAATACTCTTTATGTCTCGAAATGCGTATCTCTATAATAAACTTGTTATTGGTATTTGTCCCAAATTCAAATATATGATACTTATATTTTATATATATTGAATCGAATATCTGATTAAAGGGTATTTATTGCTATTCATATTTCATAATTATGATGTTTATGTCATTGATACCAAATGAGCCAAGACAACAAAACATCAATCCCACAAATTATCAGAAAATTATAAGAAAAAATACCCCACCCCCACATTTCCCTCCTCCTTCTTCTTCACGCATGCACTGTCTGTGTTTTTACCTTTTGCTTCTCTTCTTTCTCAAATCTCATCACCGGCATTACCCTTTCTCTTTCACGTCCTTTACAATCAAAGCAACCTGAGTCCAGAGGGGACAAAGGTCGGGTCAGGGGCCAAACCAAATAGGCACATTACTATAATTAAACCGGACGGAAGGGGGGGGCAAAAAGTAGCCACGTGGAAAGCATGAGGAAGATGCCACGTGGGTGAAGGTGATAGGCTAGGGGAGGGGTGGGGACAGCTATATGGTGGCATTATGTTGGGGGTGGGGGGGCCTAGACAAGGGCGGAGACAACGCTTTTAAGCCAGCCGGTGGAGCTGCCTGGTTGGCAGGTGATCACATGGACAAGCCCCATGTGTTGTCAAAGCTCCCCCTCCCCCAATTATTACTATATACTAACAGCTTTCCCACACAATCATATATCTCCAGCGCCTATAAATATATGTTGTTGTATTCTCTCACCAACATATTTTGTTTAGAGAAAACGATTAACTCGAATATGGTATGTTTAATTTATTTAATTAATTATGTTATCATATGAATTTATATAATCTATTTGTGATATTATGTTCAAATGAGTTTATCTTAACATAATTGTGTCATATAATATGTAAATTAGCATTTTTATATACGTGTTTAGAATTTTAATTTATTTAATTAATTATATCATATTTATAATTATTTATACAATTATTAATATTTTACTTAAATACAACATAATTAATGTTAAATGTATATTTATTAATTATATTATATTCATATTATTCGTATAATTATTGAGAGAAAGACTAGTGGTCTAATGTTTTATGTTTTGCAATGTTTGCTTTTCTAGTAATGAATTGGGTGATGAAAGTGTGAATGGGCGTTTGTATTCTAGTTGTAAACAGCTTTGGGGTAATATAGGTAAGGAGTTTTGAAAATAAGTTACATTGGAAATTCCAAAATTTGTATTTAATTTTGATATATTAATGAAGTTACTGACTTAACTAAAACATATACAACACAATTATGATACGATAACATAAATTGTCAAGTCTAATAAAAATTAGATGAAATTGAAATAATTTATTAATTTATAATTAAATTTATAGTAATATGAAAATATCTTTAAAAAGTAATATTTGGAAAAAAAAAAAAGGAAATAGTAGGAGATGTGACATGAACGGCATAAAGAGCGCGTGGGAACAGAATGTTTGTGATCCGTTCTTTTCTTACAACCTCGGCATATGCAAAAACTCACGTCCCCTTTACACGCCTTTTGGCTTATGGAGCTTCGTTTTCAACTAAAATTATTATTATCCAATGATTTATATCCCTTCTTAATTAAAAAATAAATAGATAAATTCGGGGATGACTCAGGATAAAATCTCAGCCGTTTGATGATGGTTGAGAGGCAAATCGTCCTACATGGGTTGGTCCCACTGGATTCCTTACTTGCCACATGATGCTTATCCCACTCTGTCTACGCGGCGCATACTTTGTGGGTCCCTTTCCCCTGAAATATTATTGTGGGTCCCATTCTATGTGGGGTATATTTTCATAAAAAATTAATTTTAGGAAAAAAAAAAAACAAAAGAAAGATCAATAAAGTGCACTTAGTACTTTTACGTAAGCATCAGATTTAATAGACTTCCCCTTTATTCTTTTTATCATATTATAATTTTTTATATAATATTTATATTTTTTAATTAATTTCATATGGATTGATCCAGAATTACAAAGTAAAAAATATTTTATTATGCATTTTTAAATATATTTTGATAATTTTGTTAAAAAATTTAACAGTGTAACCTACTATGAAAATAAAACTTATTTACAAAAAATTAAATTTTAAAAAATAACGTATTGTGTAAAAAAATTAAAATTACAAAAAGCCATAATTGAAGTTTACTTAATCTTTAAAATACCCTACATGTACTCATTGCATTAAAAATCATCAAATTATCTAACAATTTTTATATATATATCACTTCAAAAATATATGATAAAATTAAATCGAGAAATAAAAAATTATTCAAATTAAAATAAATTTATACCTTAAACCTAAGTCAGGCATGAAGAACTTAGCTTGTTCCCAAAAGCCAAAGACAGATAAATATAAAAATCTGAAGCTATTTTTTAGTCAAAAGGTACCGAATTTTGGGAAGATGAACAAGTCAGTTTATGCCAGTAATCAACCTAATCCACTGGTAAAAATATAAAACAGAAAGGCATGGGGTGGCAGAAATCCAAAATGATTCACCAAACCCTCCTTGTAATTTGGGAAATCATTAAATTTTAATTAAAACCCTTTATAAATTAACATTGTAGACCTGTCCTTATCATCCCAAATTCTTCCCAAACTTTTTTCAATGGAAGTCTTGATTAGGTTTGAGATTATCTTAATCATTTTTGTACTTTAGGTCTCATTCTGTCCTTGGGTTTCTAGTAAAAGATTGGTTCAATTATTACCTTACTTCAACACATTTCAATGAGATTACACTTTTTTGCTTTGAATTTTCACAACTTTAGACTTCGGTACCTAAGCTTGTTTTCCTTCACTTTTTAACACGAGATTCACATGAAAGGGAAGCGTGCATCCGAAAATAGTTAAATATATATGGATTGGAAGCCACTTCCAATAAAAAAGAAAAGAAGACAAAGACTAGAGCTATAAATATAGAGATGACATTGAGTATTATGTAAATATCATATATTTATAGGTCCGTTTAGCTAAGATTAGGGTAATTTATAAACGTTAATGTTTTTTTTTTTTGAAATTTAAGAAAGGAGATTAAAATTCTATTTTTCAAGCAAAAAAATATTACGTAAATTAATAAATCAAACGCTCGAGAGTAGAGTTAGAGTTATAATTAAATACGAATAGTATTCATTATTTGATCTTGATTATAGATAATAATTTTTTAATTATTAAAATTCAAGTTAGATCAAGTTTCATCTCATTTTTAACTACATAAACAAATAAATATATTTTAATCAAATTTAAACACGGATATCTCGAAATTAAGAAATACCCTATATGTTATCATTGGTATATAAATAAATGAGTCATAACGACTCACTCATGGCGCACAATAATAACCTAGGTACCTTGCTAAGGCTAGCTAGTCTTCATTCATTGATGGTTATTTTATTTTTGAAATTATTACAATCTTAAAGTAGAAAATACTCGTAAGGTCATTGAATTTTAAATATGGGGGGCCATAACATCTTTCAACTGGGATACCTTTGTCTTGTAGTTTTGTGACACTGGGATTCCTCTTTACGCCATTTCCAAATTGTTTCTCACCTTTCTTTCAACTTTTTTTGGGTTATGTTGGAGTACCAATCAAGAATGATTTTCGCAAAACATGTTATAACATGCTCAGAACGAACTTATCCTTTTATTACGTTCGAGTTTTTTTTCCTTTCACAAATTGTCTTGGAGTTCGTATTATTCGAATCCGATGCCTCCATATCATTAAATATAAATAAACAAAATTTTTTAAAGTTTTAATATAAAATACATGAAAAATAAAACTTTTGTTTTTATCTACATTTTAAATAGTATAAGTAGGAGGTAACAATTGTCAGGTCAAATTTAGATTATTTGTTAATCTTTTTTGTTGGTGAAGTTATTTACGTATAGAATTAAAATAATTAAAGGATGCTTCGACTTTATAATAAATAAATAAAAATTCCTCATCAAACCCATTAATCCATTAATTTCTTTTTTTTTGGTTGAATATTTTTTTCCCATAATATATTTACGTAAATTAGGTATGCATATCTTCCATACAAAGTCAACCTAAACAAAAGTTAAAAAAAAAAAAACATCGAATAGAAAACACAAACAGCTCGAATATACACATCTGTCACCCCGCCAGTGATAAAATCTGGCAGAAGCCCACCGAACACGTGGCGCAAACGTCGCCGCTGAGCTTTTTTCATTTTTTCTCAGAAGTAATCAAATGCGGTTGACCGTTCCTCGCTCTTCGGATGGTAACACGACGTCGTCGTCGTGGATTGCCGCCTTAACCCCGGGATTTCGGGCGGGGTAAGCGACCTTATGAGCGCGAAATTGAGTCCTTTGAAAAAAGGGTGCGTCTTGACGTCGGCGGCTCCCCGTTTGGAACCCAACCGACTGTTAGGGTCCTTGTTCAAGAGCCCGGAGATGAGGTCTCGCGCGTGGTGCTCAGAGAGGGAAGAAGGCGGGTGGGTTGGGAAAGTGAGCGGGCTTTTGACGATGTTGCGCAGCGTAAGCTCGTTCGATGGAGCCGCAAAAGGTGTACGCCCGTAGATCATCTCGTAGATGAAGATCCCGAGGGCCCACCAGTCAACGGCGTTGCCATGGGACCCGCCTGAGGCCACCTCGGGAGAGACGTACTCGTGCGTCCCAACGAAGGACCGTGAGCGGGCGGCGACCGGCTCTGCCACGAAGAAGAGCTTGCTCGGGGTTAGCGTCTGGATCTTCTTTGACCGGAAGAGCCTGCGAAAGAGGCAGGAGAGACGAGTTGGTTGCGGACGAGTGCAGGGTTGGTTCTGCGGAGACGTAGGGTCCGGAGAGGACGATGGGGATTCAACCGCTGGGATCGCGTCCGAGCAAAGTGAAAGGTCGAAATCAGAGAGCATGATGTGACCGTCCGATCTTACTAAAACATTTTCCGGTTTTAGGTCTCTGTAGATAATCCCCAGCATGTGAAGGTACTCCAGAGCTACCAGAACTTCAGCTGCATAGAACCTGGAAAAAAAAAAAGAAACATAAAATTATTTAATGAATGAAATGATACAAACAGTGAGGAGAAAAGGTTAATGTCTGAAATTTCTCAGCAACCGAACAGAGCTGAAAGAATTGATGAAAAGTATCAATCACAAGGTTGCTTGCATGGCAAGGAAATGGATCCGGAAAATAACCAGAATAGGATGATTCCGTAATTCTAATAATGGAAAAAATATCAGATAAGGGAAATTTGCCGCTAAAGTCGGATCAAATTGAGTGAAAAATCCCAGCTGTCGAGGAAGAATAAGGGAAACAGAAAGCGATTCCTGAGTCTGCCTAAGTCCTAAGTCCACCATTAATGAAACCTATTACTATAAACAAAACTACTATTAAAATTTGGAAAAGAAGACAGAGAGATAAGGTTGATCATTGAAGGAGACTTTGCAGAGTTGAACAGACAAAGTTAAGAACAAGTCAGGCTTTGTTTGCAGCACAACACAAGAAAACAAAAACACCCAGATTCAAGCATGCAACAAAGATCAGTGTAAGATCGATGTAATGTAGAAATTCAAGACACCTGTCAGCCATGGAAGTAAAGAAAAGACAAGAGGGAGAGGGAGAAAAAATGTAGTACCTTGCAGAGCTCAAAGAGAAGCGCTTTTGAGGCTGTTTATGTCTGAGTGAGTGCAAGTCACCTCCTGAACAGTACTCCATCACTATGCAGGAGAAATGAGAAGCTTCAAACTCAGCGTACAAAGTAGGCAAGAACGGATGATCTAGCATCTTCAAGATCTTCTTTTCCATTTCTGCACGTTGAACTTTCTTCTTCATCTCCAACGCTTCCTTATCCACCACCTTCATCGCGTAATAACATTTTTCATCAGCGTTGGCCAGCCGGCAGAGGTAGACGGTCCCGATGTCACCGGAACCGATGCGGCGGAGGAGCCTGAAATCACGGAAAGTGAGGCCGGTTTTGCTGGCGAAGGTGGCGGAGCGGATAGCGGAGTAAGCGAAGTCGGAGGATCGGTGGGGTTTGAGAGACAGGTTCTCAGGGGAAGACCGAGATGTTGGGAGCTCGAAAGAGAGACGACTGAAGCTGCTACAGCTTTCACTACTCATTGAGCTTTGACTCGATGAATTCCTTGTTTCTGAACTTAACTCACTTTCTGACTTTCGTTTGTACTCGAACATCTTATGTTCCTCAACCCTGATTTGCTCACTCGTTTCCCTCTTGTAAGAGAGAAAAAAAAACACAAAAACAAGATCAAGTCAAAAAGTGAGGTGGAGGAACTGGAATCAGATAACAGAAAGACGGTGGATGAAAGCAATGAACTTGGAACTTTTTTCTAGAAGATGGCGAATCAGATACCCGAAATCGAGCCGAAGAAAAGAGTCAAAGACAAAAGCAAAAGCAAGAGAAAGAAGAACAGTGAGTTTGATGGGGTGAAGGGTGCCAGGGAGTCAAAATTTGTGTGCAAAAAGAAAAACTAAAAACCAAAAAACAAAAAGAAAGAAAAACACACACAGATGAAATGAGCATTGCATCAAATGAAGCAGGGAGGGAAGGGCATTAATGGGGTTTTCAGAAAAATACTTTGAATGCACATTTTGAAGCAGAGCAGGCTTTCTGAGGCCTGGGACCTGAAAATTAGGGTTTCTGAGCAATAGCCAGTCCGTACCCAGAGCTAGTTTCTTCTCAGAGGGAAAAACAAAAAATGAAAAAGCAATGAAAAATGACAGCAATATTTGGTTTCTTGTAGTTTGGTTAGTGCAAAAGAGAGAGAGAGAAACTAGAAATGAGAGGGCGGTAGTTGGGCGTATTTATGCTGGTGATGTACGGAGGGTGTGATTACGGGGCAGGGGAGGGCTGTAAATCGTGGTAAATATTTTCGGGGTTTTAAGTTTTAACCACGGTTAAAAAAGGGGGCAGGGAGCTTGTTTACACGTGAGGGTGAAAAAGGAGATTTTGCTTGTGTTTGACTACTGTGGTAGACTTTCGGCTTTTCTTGATGACGTCTGGGTTAGCGGCACGTGCGGCTGTTTGTCACGTGGCAGAGGTTGCGTTTTTGTTTTTCTTTCTCTTTTCACCACTCGCTTAGGAATTTTAAACAGTGTGTGGTTTCACTGTTTTGGCAGCTTCCTGGAACCTTTCCTCCCAATTGCCCAAACTGCCCCCCCCCCATCAAATAATTCTCCAAGTCATTCATTTACCCGTACTTTGTCAACCTTAATTTGGGCTTATCATAATCAACCTTATTAGCTTAAATTCTTACTTATAAGTTTAAAATCTATAGCATTCTATCATGCCTAATTGTGTGATATTCTCATTACACTAGTTTTTTCACTTATTAAAAAAAGTTACTCACTTCGATTCGAATTTATCTCGACTTTAGTATTTCTTATACGAAATCTCACAATAGTGAAAAGTTAAGTAATTAACTAAATACTTATAATTCATAAAACATACTTATCAACTGGAATAAGACTTTTATTTATAAAATCAAGATCTATCATAACATGATTTGGATCCAAAGACTATTAGTTCAACAATATTTCAAATCTAAAATTATATGACTCTAAAAAGCTTATCTTTAGATAAGCTCATGTTACTAACAATGATTAAACCTTTATCTTTAGACTAATTAACCAAATGCTTTGTGTGCTTTGAGATATAGTGTTAAAAATGAACTACCATAAAAAAAAATTGCAATTGATTATTCTCGATAATAATTTCTTTTTAATTCCATATTTCAAGGGTTAAAGTGACATAAACCCTTGTGTGTTTTTGTTGCAATGATCCAAAGTTAAAGGACCTTAAAAATGTACTTCAAAAGTAGTACTACATGATTATCTATAGCAATCTTATAGTGTTTCTTTTCTTATTTCCATATTTTACGGGATAAAGTAAAAAAAAATAAAATAAAAATTAGGCACCATTATTTTCATTGAAATGATTAATGTTTGTGTACTTGATGTAGCAATTTTTAATCTTGAACTAGGAATCGTTTTACCCTTTTTATTTCCCGGTTGTGAATAATCCATTCAACATGTTTTAAAATATTCAGTGTGGAACTAAGAAAGTAGCTCTGGCCATATTGCTTTCCTATATACATTTATCTTTTGACTTTGAATATCGAAATTCATGAAGACTGTGAAACCTTTGAATGTTAGTTGTAGATTTAACAGTTCTAGTAGTATTTTGGTTTCTGTGAATTAAATTTCTAGTTACATTATTGAGGTAGGCATTGAAGTCTTTGTGTAAATGGTTGGACAATGATTTAACAAGGTTTTCAATAGTATTGCATCAAAACAAACCTTTAATATTAATAAAAAATTAAGTATCATCAGGTTTAATTTCAGTTGATATTTTATGTCCACGTAACATACATACATCGGAGGGATGAAGGTGAAGAAACGTAGCTAATATGGAGAGCAGAAGCTAAGCGCCGCACCCTTCTGAAGGACATTCAGAAAATGAAAATTGCAAATGATCCACTGGAATTCAAAGCATAGTAGGGTCCCAAAAGAGGTGTGGCTACCTTATTTCGAACGAGAAGAAGTTAGGAGACAAAACCTCCCCCCATCCTAACTGCAATTTTCAGAGAACATACTTCTGTTTTTCATTTTACTCAGGAAACAATTTCAACTACCTTATATGCATTGAAATGCTAATGTTTAAGAACATTGGGATATCTTTTTTTTCTCTCCAATTAATTGAAGAAAAGCGTTAGCCAGGATAAAAACAATGCATGCATGACATGCCAGCAAGATTGGGAGCAAAACCTGGGGTTGCAACGGTTTGGGGCTGAGGAGGGCCTGAAGAGGTCCCAACCCCTTTGATGGGACTCTGGGGTCCCATTGAAAGGAACAAGTCCCTAAAAGCCTAACATGATTTCTGATTTATATTTCAATCTCCATTTTTCATAACTTGGGGACTAGTTGTATAGGAAAAAATTTTGAAATTGATGAAAAAAAAAAGGGGCCCATGATGAGTTTAGAAGGGAATTGGGTGCCTTGGAAAAGGCCAGCATAAAGTGCAATAAGTGGGAGCTGCTGTGCCTCTGGATGAGATTTGTGAATTCTTCAGGGAAAAAGAAAACCTGAAGCTAAAACATTAACACCCTCATTCAGGGGAGTCTGCTCCCGGTGTCAAGATGGCAAAACCTGATTTATCCCCATGAATAAGAAGAAATCAGCATGTAGATAAAGTCTGAAATTGAAATTGTCCAAAAATTTAAGTGTAAGCAGAGAAAAAACTGTGAATGATGGCAGGCATGGCAAATCTGGTTTCAGATTGGAAAAACCAAAAGAATGTGCACTATTAATGGATTTTTTGAGGCAGGAGTAGCTCATCTGTTAAAGAAACCAATCATGTCATGTTGATTTTCATGATCAAAAACAGCAGAGAAACCAATAATTATACTATTGGAAGATCTAACCATATGCTGTGGGGTTTAGACAAAATGATCTATAATTAAGGTTTGATTTGATGTTTGAATGAAAAATGACAAAGGCCCAAAACTCTAAAAAAACCCATTGATTTTGGAGAAGAAAAAAATTTCAAGCATCCAAGATCTCATGTAAATTGGTAAATCCCACTAAGCAGATTTTGTGGGTTGGGGGGATCTAACTCCTTTCTTTCTTTTGATATAGTTTTTTGGCATTTTCCTCCCAAATCCTCTCCTCTTCTTCATAGGATTAATGCCCAAGTTGTCCACAATAATTGAAGACCTTCCAAAAAAAAAATTTAACCTTAAGCTCAAAGTTATCACTGAGATTACAAAGAAGATTTGGCATGAAATGCTGTGAAATGTGTTGGCCACTTGACTTGCATTAAAGATTTCCAGGTAATATTAGTACTAAGGATCTCCTTTTTCTAATCTAAAAAATCCAAATTTTCAACTATGTCTGTTTCCTATCTGCTTGCCCATTACTGTATCAATATGCTATAAAATTTTAAAGAAGGAATCTGTTTTCCAGGGAATAAGACAACAATGGAAAACACACAGTAAATTAATAGGGTAACAAGCTCTAATTCATGTCCTCTTCCATCCTTTTATTAATCTTATCATAAACTCTGATATTTGATTTGTCTTGTCACGGATTCTCATGACAGTATCATACTATGTTAATTAATAAATGGCAATAAATTCCTTTATTAACAACTAAATTCCAATAAAAGATATATATACCCGTACTTTTTTTGTTCCTAAATATTTATTTTTTAAAAAAATTATTGAAATTAGGATAAAATTTTGATTTTGATGTATTTTATATTAAAATTTACAAAAAAAAATATATAAACAAACAAAATGGGACCAAAGTAATGTTATTTTTCTCGTCCTCTAATCTTATTATAGGGTTCCTAATTAACAAAGTTCATAAAATTAATGTCAGCTTCTAGAAATTAAGTATAAACCATTTTTAATTATGATAATAATTAAAGATAATTAAACTCCAAAAAAAATTTGATGATTTCTAGGAAGTATCAGAATAAGAAAAAGAGAGGTAAACACTGCACCAATATTCCCGGTGCTTTGATAGGCCGACAATCGGACAAAATATGTTCACTCAGACAACTTCCTCTACAACATGTAATAAATTAATCAAACATTAGTTGAAAATCATGACATCAACCTTAATATAATACTAACTTTCTTGGTACAAAAACTGAGGGTTTGAACATAAGGACTGTAGCAAGAACAACCCAAAAATAGAAATGCCAAAATATAAAAAAAAAAAATTTGTGGGAAATCCAAGCCGGATGTCTCACTTATAGCTGTTCTCGTTTGCTTCTCATTGTCTGCTTGAATTTTTTAGTTACATAATATTTAGTGGTTATAAATCTAACTGCTAGATTCGGTCTCACATTCATCACTTTAATATATTAGTCTGGGTTAAGCACATTCACTCATGTGATTATATCAGGATATTTTTAATAAGTCCTTATAAATCTATTTAAACACAGTTAACACAATTAATTTATACAAATCGATGTAGTAATTTGATTAACTAAATAAGTTAAGTGATTTAAACCGTTAAAAATACGTAATTGTCATGTCTTAAACGTATAGACACAATTTATATATGAAGCATGATAAACCCATTGTTAACAGTCGTTTGTGTTCAAAATTATTAAATTTAGCTAGAGTTGCTAGGGTTTATTTCATCGAAGAATGAACCTATTATTAATAAGCTTTAATGTATAAATTAATTTGTCCTATATGATTGGGAATCATGTATGATCAGTATAAATTTCTTTAACATGAAGATTTGGCCCTCTCACTTTGATTGAGCTAGAAGCAAAGTTGCTTGGCCAAGATTTCTTTAATAATTAAGCACCAGCATATGATCACTAACACACTGCTTCTAAAAGAATATTCAGGGTTTGGCTGCATGGGGACATACTACAAACATCTCCCTTTTTCTTTTCTGTCGACCTTCTCTTTTCCCAGATAAAAAAGAAATAATTGAACCGATCGAACTGATCATATACATGAAATATTTATATCTATATCTCATCAAAATGGACAAAAAAAATGATGGTCTCATTATATTTTGATTGACAATTAATCTCTGAATTAAAATGGAGCTACTGTCTGAGTAGTCTATGTCCCATGGTCCCAAGTTCTGAGAGCGCATGTATATGATGCCGATGTTTTATTTTTTTCTCCCTTTCTCATGTTTCTGAGAAATTAAATCAATGTTCCTAAGTAAAACGAAATGTTTGCACAGCTCACTTTGTCACGTCAATGACATGAAAGGTATGGTACATGGATTACTTGTTCATGTAACAATTCCCTGGTGATGGTTCAGCAGAACAGGCAAACCAAACTATGCATAAGACTTCAAGCTGTTTTCCCCTTCTTTTCCCTCTCTATCATTCATGGATCGGGTAAGAGCCTGAGACAAAGACAAGTAAATCGACAGGCCCTTGTCTTGGTTGCCAGAAAATTGAATTCTATTCTGTTACGGAATCTCATATCAAATGATAGATAAAGATATTTTGGACATATAAAGACGAACATTATACATTACAATAGATTACCCATTTAAAAAGAAAGTAAGAGTTTGAAGTAAAGACAAGTAAATCGACAAACCATTCTCCTAGTAATTAGAAAAATGAATTTTAATGCGTGTTAATATTTAGAAATTTTATATCGAAAATACGAAAAAAAGATTTTAAATTCATAAATGTAGACATTTTACATCTCAATAGATGAATTTTAAAAAAAATAACGATCTCATGATACTATCGATGATAATAAATTATAATCAATTAAGGATTGATGAAGGGAATTAGCATAAAGTTGAAGCATGATGGACATGAAAGCAACGGGAATAAAAATGAAAGAACAATGAATAGACAGGAAATTTAAGGGCACATGGGCTTAAAGTTAAGGGCTTAATAAACCAACCCGGGAACAAAGAGAGGGGCAGCTGAAGGTTGGTGGTCGGGCGATCCCCAAGCCTTGATGGGAACCTCACTCGCATCTTCGGAACATTGCTTTTAATGCCCCCTCAATCATATTTATTTTTTTGTGTAGCATTCTCTAACTATATGTAATTCAAAGTACATTTAAAACTAAAAGCATCTTTAATTGTGAAAGAAAAAAAAAAAAAACCAAGACCGGACAAAGTAAGGCATCAATGGACTTTATAATAAAATCTTTAAAGGAACAGGAAGAATTAAGGCCCTATTGTTTGTAACACCAATCAAATTTATGTCATTGTCTAATAAATAATTCTTTTTTTTCTCTTTTGTATGGATGAAAATAAAAGGCTATTATGATTTCGTTCTATCCTTATCCGTGTTGATACTTTTAAAAAGTTTGAAGATTTCAATTGAATAGTATTTTTGGAGTTATTACTATTATTGTCGTTGTTATTGTTATGGATTATTTTTAAAAGCCTTTGTATAATTTTCATTAAAGATGTAAATTTGATTAATTTGATTTGAAAATTTTAAAAATAATTGAATTAATCAAAATATATCTTGAAAACAAACAAAATCGAAATGAAACTACGTCGGTTGGTTCGGTCGGTTTTTTCTTAATCTTTGTTTTTCTTATTTATTACTTTTTCTTTATTATTTTTAAAAAATTTCAAGATTTCAATTGAAGAGTATTTTTAGAGCTATTATTGTTAACCTTATTGACTACTTTTCAAAACTTTTATATCATTTCTGTTAAGGATGTACATTCAATCAATTCAATCCGAAAAAAATTTTAAAATGAAATTAATCAAACAAATCAAATTATCCTGAAATTAAAAATTAAAATAAATTTATGTCGATTAATTGTATCTGAATATTTGATTAATTAATTGATGTATGATTTTTTTATTTAAAAAATAAAATTCAATCTCTATTTTCGTAATTCAAAAAAAAAAAAAACCCTATGTCGACCAGTTTGGCAGATTCTAGGCAACCCTAGACTTTTCCCTATTTCTTAGTTTTCCTTATCATTAAGTAATGGATTGAGAACAAGATAGGCTAGGCCCAGGCGAGCCAGTCTGAGCAATGAATTGAGCCTGAACTTTGGTCATGTTGCTCTAGTCCGGCCCTCTGGCTGAGCCATCGGCTTCGAAATGTTTGTTCGTAGGCCTGTCAATAGAAAATCATTGGGCTGGTTAGGATCCAGAAAGAGCAGACTCCGATAGAATCCGTGCGGTATCAAGGCGCGGCGAAACAATTGTCACGAGAAGTTTAGATTTATATATCACGAAAATCATTAGTCAGGAAAACTTGTTTGCTTCAACCACCTTCGGGAAAAGTTCGATACTATAATATTATTGTAAGTCTGAAATGGTCTGTCAAAGTAGAGTACTTGGCTTCTGTAGCATTCATCAGTCTCTTACAGACACACACATACCCCTCGGATAAAGAGAAAAAGAAGAAGATAATTTCCTTTCAAGAAACTGCTGATTCCTCTCTAACCATCATCTCATCTGTGCTTATAAAACCCCATTTTGTTTCACTAAAACAACTCGAGCGTGGGCGTGGGTGTGTTAACTCATTTAGCGTGAGTGAAGAAGGTTTAGCTAAGGTAAAGAAGCACCCACCCATGAGAAAGGTAGCAGCTTTGGTTTTAAACTGCCTCTTGTTGATGGGGTGCTATCTGGGTATGTTTTCTTTTTCATATATACTATACTTCTAGTTTCTTGTTGGTTGTTGCTTCTAGTTTGTTGGGTCAGAGTTGATTTCTTTCTCTTACTTCGCATAGGCCTCTGCTTTTCTTTTCTTTTATCCGTTTCATGATTCTTGGCGTGTCTAAATGTTCTTGGTTCCTTTGCTGAGATCTTCTTGTTCTGAAACCTGGCGGTTGCAGCTGCTGGTGGAGACAGTAGTGGCACAGTGCTGTTTCTCTTTCTCAGTAAAAATAACGTATTTTTTAATCCTAAAGACTACGAGAATAAGATAGGAGTAGCATTGTTTTCTCTTTTCTTTTTATTGATTAGTGGAAAGTGGGAACATCCTGTTATTTACTAATCTTCTTTATTTACATTAATTGGATGATCATATTGCTCCTTTTGCCCTAAAGCTAGGCCTTGTCTTCATGCTAAATTTTCTCCATCATGACCTCTGAAAAATGATGGTGACTTGACAAAACAAACCTCATTTAATAATTATGATGATGGCATTGTCTGTCTTTTTGCTGCCTTTGTAGTTTATACCTGATTAAACTGAGAATCCTAATTCATATTTATCATTAAGCACAGCATGTTTACCATTTGAGGATTAAAACTGAAGCACTGCCTACATCAGAATTTGATTACTGCAACTTTGCTTGACGTGTTTGAGTTGTGCTCAGACTGCAGCTGATTCCCACCTTAGTATTTGAAGGGCGGAATCAAGACTTATAAAATATTACTTTTTCTCTTTTAGGAGCAAAGATGTTCTCAGCGATCTTCTGTGCCATTTTATAGCCATTGATACCGTCATTGATTAGTTTAGTCCGCTACTAATCTGCTCTGTTTTATTTGTGTCTCAATTCTTTGCAATAGTAGTCCCAACAATGGGATTGTCAGTGCAAGAGAGGGCAGAAGCAGCGATTCCGGTCACAACACTTTCACCTCCAGAAGGCAACACAACTTTCCTTGATGATACAACATGGTGTGTGGCCCTGGCCGGGGTTTCCCAGATTGATTTGCAGAATGCATTAGATTGGGCATGTGGTCTGGGAATGGCTGATTGCATAGCAATCCAAGAGGGAGGACAATGCTATGAACCTGACACCCTCGTGTCTCATGCCTCCTATGCCTTCAATAACTATTACCAACAGAATGGCAATTCTGATATTGCTTGCAATTTCGGAGGAACTGCCACTTTAACAAAAAATAACCCCAGTAAGCAATTCCTTCACATTACATTAAATCCCCTCCCCCTCTGGTTATTAATTAATTTTCTCAGACTGGTGTATCCTTTGAACAGAGTATAACATATTTCCAATGAAAGAAAGAAAAACTATATGCACTTTGGTTTGTTTTCTTTTGAGGGAATATCCTGATTTCTGAAATCATAAATAGCCTATATAGCTTGAAAGGGGTCATTGTTTCCATCATTAGTTTTAATGTACATGGAAAATTGACAGTTGTAGTTAGGATTTGTGTCCACAGTTCTTCCAAGTTGTCCTTCAGGAATTGCTCCAAAGTGATTCTTTTTGGTTATAAACAAAAAATTGTTCAACATACAAATACATTGCATATTTCCCTGACTTCCAAGTTTGCTCATGCTATCTACAGGTTACGGAAAGTGTCTCTATTCTGCACCAGGGTACGAATGTTCATCCTATACATTGTTCATTTTCATGTATACTTGCAGGGTTCTGGATGTTGAGTATGTGCAACGTGTTTTCTTTTTTGTTGTGGTTTTGCAGATCTGTTGGCTCTGCAGCACCACCTCCTTTGTCCAAATACCAGTCAAGCTTTTTATGGTGGGAAATTGTCGGGGTTTTACTGCTTTTGTACAAGGGAAGCTGATGCAAGGTTGATCTTTGCCCTTACTTGCACTTGAAGCTTGAATGATCTTTGCCTGTTTTTTGTTGAAATATGGTTGAAATGCTTAAAAATGTGAACGCTGATGGATTAAGAGCATAATCACAGTTAGAGGATTCCTATCTTTGTAATTGGTTTAGGAATCTAATTTTTATCTATATATTACTATAGTTTTTGATGTTCATACTCCTTGGCAATGTTCATACCATCTGGGCATGGTAGTCCTTATGTATATACTAGTATATTATTCTAAATTTGTGAAAAAAAGAAAAAGACCAATAGCCTAAAAAATCGTGCCTGCTGTCGTGTGTCCTGGACCAGAGATTTTCGTGAGAAATTGAGAGACGATATAGAAAAGAGAAATGAATCAAGGAAAGGAGGATTAATGGATGAAATACTATAATCCAGCAAGGTTAAGTAAAGAACCAACAAGGAAGGAACCAAAAGCAGAAGGAAAAGTGGATGAAATCCTGAAAGAAGGAAGAAAGTGGGCCACAAATTCACTGCAGTATCTCTGTCACAGGCTTATAGCTTTTGTCTTTTGTCTGAAACCAATTTGCTTGGGGCAGTGTTCGTAGAAGTTGGCAAGCATGAACGTCAATTATGTCATCAGGTTGGTGTCTGTCAACCATGAAAGCCATGGCTTTTCAGTGTTGTTTTTCCCCATTTGCCACAAGGATTAAGGGCTTAAAGTCTCCAAAAAATCTAAATCCAGCCCCTCGTTTTGTCTTTTTGCTTGCTTGCTATAATGCTCACTGTCACTGGCCTTTCTTACATGAGAAATAAATGATAAATAGGGTATTTAACCAGTAGTGTGTAAGATATTAATAAATTTAAACAATATTTTTTAAACTTTGATTTCCAAATGTTTTAGATGAAATTCAAAATCAAAATTAAGTATTCTTTTAAAAGGAAAAGGATAAAATTTCATTAGATCGAGCAAAAAAAGCTCTAAATGAACTATAATTGAACTCAAAATTTTCCCATCAAAATCAAGGCTAGGCAAATATTAACCATATAAACTATGAATTCCCTTAATATCATCATCATTCAATCCTTTAATTTTTCCAGGTTCAATAAATGGGAACGTTATGGCCTGTTTGACAGTGGAATGTTTAAGTCCCAAAAGATGGCCGATTTCATGCAGGCCAATCGTGCCTATGTCAAACGCACCAGGCTTGGCACCCACGGTCCAGTTCTCATCCCCATCAAAATGTAACCTCCCGTCGGTTGGTGCGAAAGCATGAGCCAGGACTCCCCTCGGGCCATCGAAAGGAACCCCATCCCCATGAATACGCCTCTGAAAACTGATTTTCAAATCAGCATTTTTATAATCCTGCACCAATCTGAACTGGAACTTCGACACCGAGGCCCAAGTCGAGAAAGCCTGCGCAACCGGGGCCATGGCATCGGGTCGAGTTCCTGGAGGGAAAGCGTAGGTGAGTGTGGTCTTGGAAGGTGGCCATTTCGGTCTTCCATTGAAGAATGCATAACGAGGCACTGCATGGAAAGAGCTAGAGCCACTGTGGTTTCTGCCATTGATGATGTTGTCATCAGGCACCCACATCGTGGCAGGTTCATGATCGATATGGTTTCAGCATCCAAGGTTCCGGTGACCCTCAGGTTGAAATTGTGTTGGTAAGTCTTGATGGCAGACTCTAACAGATCATCAAAATAATCATCATTATAGTTTTCTTGGGGTCCTCCATGGTTAGGGTCGGTAGAGCTCAAGTACCCGAATCTTATAAGGTACATTTTCAACTCCCCGATGCCCTTAACCTTGTCACCCTTACGACACCCCTCGAGCTGTTTCAGGAAGGCAAATGGTGATTGGTTCTCAGGATTTGGCCTGGCAAACACAGTGTGTGAAAACGAAGGAAAAAGGAAGAGAAGGGAAGCAGTTGCAAGGAGGGGAAACAATTTAGATTCCATGACTAAATTATTAAGAGAGTATAGCTAAAATGCTTGTTGTTACTCATGGTTTTTCTTTTTTGGTCCTTTTTATAGATATTTAACGAGAAAAAAAAATGGTAAGTTTGCTTAATTTTGGTATAGAAGAACTTAAGAACGAGCTGACATAAAATTAAATGGAGATATAAATTGTAATTAATGATTCAATAGAATGTAGTAATAAGCAATAAATCATGGTTACTAATTAAGCAGACTGACACATATGCATTGTATTATTTATACCAGATAATCTTTGAATTAAATTGAATGATCATTAGGTAATATCTTCCATTCATGGCAATATAAGTAAGCATTTTAGGGATGAAGTTGATGGGTAATTAATTAGTTCATTTACAAGCCACATTATCACTTAATTACTATAATAACATTATTCGACGGATTTTTTACGAAATTGGTTCCCTCGAAACTATATGGGATGAATTGTTTCCAACCAAATCAATTCAGTGAAATACCTTGTAATTTTTGCAGTGAATGAGCAGCGCAGTGATCGGCAGTGATTTTGGGGGCACATGAGATGATGAGGAAGATTGAGTGGCGAGTACGTAGTTGTGCTGTAGCTGGACTGCCACATGAATATTGCAACATGCAGTGCTGGTTTATCCTTATGGATTTTGGTCAAAATGAACTTCTACTAGAGAGAGAGAGAGAGAGAGAGAGAGAGCATGCATGACGTTTGAGAGTCGAGACTACAGCTGGTTTTGCTTGAACTCTCGTGCATGGAAATTTGGGTGTAAATTTTACTTCACCGCCCATCAAAGGAACCAAAACATATTGCATTGTTTTTAATTACTCCCCCCATATCTGATGTAAAAAAAATTTGCTAAACCCAAATACGAACTAAAATTTAAATAATATTTCAACACATTAGCATTGGATAACTTCGTAGAAATTCAATCTTATTGTTTGGGCTTTCGGAGTTGGAATAGTGGTTAACAGGCATAGTCGGGATATTCATATTTCATAATCAAAAGTGAAATTTTTAATATTTCAATAAAGTCACATTATAATTCCAAGTATTAAAAAAAGATTGTTTACTAATAATAACATATAGATGTCACAACAAACACTTTAAAGTAAATAGATAAAGTGTTTAAATCTCATATCGAATAAATAAGAAAATTTTTTAAAAAATAAATACTGCATACCTCGTTAAGTTAATATTTTGAAAAAAAAAAATAACATGTACGAGATTATAGTAATTAGATTCTATGTACCTTATTTCTTATGATTAAAAGAAAGAATATAAAAAAAATTTAGACAGACAGGCAGAAAACAATTATGGTTGAGTTGTTCTTGTGATGTTATTTTAAAGAAATTAGAGTACTCAAAGCAAACTTATACTTGTATACATTAATATGAAATAACATCATATGATTTCGGTTTTATTGTATTGTCTTTTAGAATCAGAATAATGATCAATATGGACAATAGAAGACGTTCATATTTCATAGTAAGAGGTGATGAAAATCCTTCAACAAAGTCATACTATAATTCTAATTATAAAAAAAATTATTTTTTTAGAAAATAATAACTATAGATGTCATGTCAAATGCTTTAGAGAAAATAAATATTTTAACCTCACATCGAAACAGAAAAATATTGAAAAGAATGAACACTAGTCAAGTTAATATTTTGAAAAAAAAAAAAAATAACCATGCGAGATTCAAGATGGTAGGAGTATATTTTAGGTATCGTGTTACTTATAATTAGACGAAAGATTTATAAAAGAATTTGAGCAGAGACAGGCAGGAAACAATTAATAAGTGGCCCTCTTCCCATGCATCTAGCATGTGGATCATAAGCTGACCCTGCCAACTCCATGCTATTCCCCCCTATTCCGGTTCCCATGCTAATTAATTGAAGACTTCATCAAACAGGATCTTCATCTCTCTCTCTCTCTCTCCAAAGAAATGAAAGAGTACATGCATCAAAGATTAACTTTCTGGTAAACAAATGATGTAGACAAAGCATAAACCCATCTCTTTGGGGTCAAACTTCTCATATCAATCCATATTTGTGTAATTTGATGTAAGTTTTGATCTTTGGGGTTATTTTTTTAACTATATTTTTTTAATATTTAATATTATTTTGGATAAAATAGAATCGTAAAGATTGTATACACTAACAACGGTTACGGATAAATTTATACTGAATAAGAATAGTTAAAATCCAAATTTGTTAAGGAAAAATGGTTAAGTAACGTCCCCCTGAGGAAGGTGTAAGGAAAGGCAAAGCAGCGCAACGGCCGATGGAAAATATTGTGAAAAGGTCAAACCATCAGAGCACTAATTGCGCAGGATTTACAAGCAAGAACCAACCATATTCCCAGACTTAGCCAGCACCAAAGAAAATTGTCAATAGAATAAAAAAAAAAAAATTACAGACAGAGACAAGGATTAGATCAGCAAAAGTCAAAGAACGGGAGAAGAAGAAAAGGAGAGAGTGCAAAAGCAGTCTCTCTTTTTTGGATCCCTCAACCTCATAATAACACATAGAAATACTCATTATTCTCTCTCTTATTATTAAGTTTTGACCCTTTGGCTTTCATTTTTTTTTCCCTCTCTTGAAAGATCTTAGATTTTTCTCTTCCATTTCTTCGAGATGATCGGCCGTGGCGGTCGAGCATATTCATCTCCTGAGATAGCACGTCCTTCCTCTAGTGATTACCACCATGTTGAAGGTCAAGACTTCACTTTCGAAGGTAACCCTTTGATCCTAGTGCTTGTCAGGCTCGTTTAATCATTGATTGTTTGCATGAATTTTCTTTGGTTTTTTGCAATGGTTAGGGATTGCTGCAAACGTGAAGCTCCTTCTGAAGTTGATCCACGAGCAAAGCCAGGCGAGCAATGGGGACCAAGATGGTCGCAGAGCGCAAAGGGTGGCTGGGATGATCAGCATCCTGGACGATGTTAAAACCCGGATCCAAAAATATTCACCACCTGTTGGCAGCTCTTTGAAGGAGTTCAGGCGGTGCAACACAGATCTCAGGCCTCATCGTGCTCCGAGAGACAAGAAGTCCGGTGCGGATGTTGTGATAGATGAGAAAGAGAAGTTGAGAAGAGAGCTGCATGCAAGCTCTGCTGCAAGGAAGAGCCTAGAAGCGATGTGTTCTAGCTTGGGAAAGGAGAAGGAAATCATGGCCTCGGAGCTTTCTCGAAAGGTTCAAGAATTGAATGGAATGGAGGAACTCATCAATGATCTTAAGGCACAGAATGAGACGTTGCTGGCTAAAGTGCAAGCTTGCGCGGCAGAGCATAGAGAGAAGAAGCATGGGGGAGATCAGACTCAAGGGGTCAATGCTGCCCTTCAAGAGCGAAACAAGGCACTTTCGGAGCAACTTTTGAAGTCTCTTGATGGGTATCGATCCTTGAAGAGAAAATATAAAGATGCAAAAGAGGAAAACGTGGGGATTCAAACGACAATGGAGGAAATGGGGGTTGAAGTAGCAGCAGGACTTGGTGGAGTACATGGACTCAAGCAGCGGTTGGCAGCAACAGAAGTACGGGAAGCAGACATTGAGAGGGAAATTTCAGCACTGGAATGCATGTTCGAGAGTTTCAATGTTAAGATTTCGAAGCACATGCAAAAGAAAAGCACCTGTAACTGAGATCAAAATGCTGGTATGGTGGCCCTGTCTTCTATGCCAGCATAGGAAGGTTTTGGCAGATGCTTCAGTTCAAGATGACAAATCACATCCGTGAATATTTTGGTATTATTGCATTGATTTAGTTCAGTTTTCTAGCTTGAGCCCACAATCTCAATAGTTGCATAAAACCAAAGTTTTGTTCTTTTTCATCTCATCTTGGAATCCATATGTATTTCATGTTGCTTTTTTGAAAGCTCTTTGTGAAAATAACTTGACTCTTGTAAACATATGACAGATTTATGTGATTGATTTCAATCAATCATAGATCATGCATTCTATTTTGAAAGCAAATTTCACTGTAACCTGTAAGTTTTCTCCATGAAGAACAATCCATAAACAATAAATTTTGCATGATTTTATTTTGCCATATTCTGATAGAACAGTTCTAATTTTCACTCCCAACTAGTTAAAGAAAATTCATTATAATGGATTCACAGAAAACAATTTCTACTTTTACCTGTTACATTGCAAGAGTACACATTTACAGAGGCAAAACTGTTTAGAGATTTTGCAATTTGCACGCAGAGATGGAGTTCAAAAGCCACGTATTGCTTAATGCTTTGGCTCCGGTTGAACTTGCCAGAGCTTCAGCATCAGATTGCCTGCGGCTTAAAATCATATGCTTCTTGCCTGGATCACATTTTTCAGGCAACTCAAGGCTGTAAATTATGAAGGTTGAAGACACAGGGGCTCCCTGATCACCTGAAATGGGTTTTCTATGCAAAATGGTGCCTCCTGCAGCAACTACAAGGTCTTGTAGATATCCCCTATAAGAAGGTTCAAAATCTCCCATCACGTAGAACTTAGACCCATCGAAAAGCTTTGGTTGCTGCATGGAATGTTGTCAAATCAAAATCAAATAAGCAGGCAAGTTCAGTGCCGGCATACACATGCACAAATCATTTTCAGGATTCTTTCAAGATGCCTGCCCTATATCTTATCTTTCAGAAACAAAATAAGAGCCAAAAGTATTGCGTAAATTTATGGTTTCCAGTAGACGAGACCAAAGAGTCTCACATCAATGGAAGGGTCAGGCCTACCATGGCCCATGAAGACTTAAAATTAAAAAAAAAAAAAAAAAAACAAGATCACTCTAAATAATGGCTATAAAAATACTTTTGAACAGATCAAGGGGAACCGACCTTGTTCAGGAACCTCAGCCTGCCAAGTTGTGGACCATCCCTGATTCCATGAACATCAAGAGTAATTTCATATTGTAACTCATCAACAGGTTTCATGGCTTTAATGCAAGCTTTGACCCCTGCAGAAATAGAAATTCAGAATTCAAGCAGCAGTTATAATACGCACATGCATTTATGCAAAGCTATAGCATATGTATCACAGAATAGGCACTTAGGCTCACAAAAATTATAAACTCTAAAACTCAAGCAATTATATTCACTTTATGCCGATAAAAAATACTAACAATTAATATTCAGTATCCACTTCCCCTCCAAGATACCCATTAAAATTTTAAGGGTTCTTTTGCATGCTCCATTTTCATCTGTGGATGCAATGATATGGGTCACACTTGAATCCCATTTCTTCAACACTGTAACCCCAGATAATTTCTCAAATTCAGATATGATTTCCTGCAGTTCAAGTAATTTAGAAAACTGTTAAGGAATTTCTTTCTGTAAAAGAACAAATGAAAAGCTAAATCCACCGGCCTTACCCTCTCTCCAACTGTAAGAGCTGAACAACAGAGAATCAATTTGTTGGGTGATCCACAAGGATTCCATTTCTTCTGCACACTGATGCCATTGTTTGTAGGAACTTGATTGTGGTGAATGGGAGAATGTCTGGAAACGAAACAAGAGTGAGAAGAAAGGATCTAATGGAATTTCATAGAGCATGAAGCGGTGGAGGAAGTTCATGAAGAATACTAAAATAAACTAAATGAATCCTCTGCTTACCCTCTCAAAACACGTCTTTTTCTGCTTTCTTGAGATTCTGAATTTTCATTAGGCAACTTAGACGAGGCATGAAGAGGGCATAACATTACAAAGTTTTCCTATTGTAGGGATTCAAAAAAAAAATAAACACATTAACGAGAAGCATTCTGTGTAAACTTTTCAATAAAAAAAGTACAGAAAGCTTTTCAATCTGCATCACACTTACAGTGTCCCACCGGCATTCTGAGATTAATTTTGCACAAGGAACATGAAAACTCTTGCGGCAACTCTTTTCATAACAGCCCAACGCTGCACCTTTGAGTCCACAACAGGGGCATTTTATTTTTCGACTTCTGGATAATTCAGCTTCAAGGTTGATTGCCTTATCATTTTCAAAATAAACATTAGGTGCCCTGCAAACATTTTTCTGAACAGTTATACGACATCAACAACATCAAAATTGTAAATTCAAAGAGTTAAGTTGGACACAGTTTATTCCATAAAAATTCTTTCACCATTCAGTGCAGTTCTTGTGTGAATGTATGACCTTTGAGCCACCATTGTAATCTAGAGGAACAGGCCTGCCATCATAATAATGAACCATCTGTCCTGAGGCCTGCAATTTTATTTGGCAAATAAGCTTGGGCACATCGATAGTAGAGATAGGCATAGGCTGTTATAGTCATATCATTGTTAGGAGGAGGTATCTGACATAAGTAAGGACTAACCTCAGACTCTTCTGTAGAAAGACAGAAAGCACATTGTGTTTTATTCGTAACAGTCTCACATTTGCGCAAGGCCATTCCATTTGCACCAGGAAGCTTCTTTGCTGTTGAACCATCTGAAATTCCAACAGTAGGACTCCCTTGAACCTGTTCACTTAATCTCCCAGTAGAAACATTGCTATTTCCCAGCTGATGCTCTTCGGCCAACCAACCTTTTGTGTCATCAGTAAAAGAAACTTTCATCTTTTTCTTACAACTTGTGTTTTTCTCGCTTTTCGAACTCAAAGCAGACTTTGCTTCTCTAGCACGTTTGATTGATCCTTCACTTAACTGTTTGACACCATTGTCATTAGCTACAGGAATGGAAAAAGAGTTCCGAAGAATCATCTTTTCATTTGTCTGGTTGTGTGCAGTTGAAACTTCTTCAGGGAAATCAACTATAGCCAAACTTGGTTTTTGTTTCTTTGACTTTGAACAAGATTTCTTTTGGCACTGGCCAGTGATCCTCCTGCAACTTTTTCCAGTCGTCAAATTCTCATATTCATCACCACATTTTTTCTTACTGGCTCTGGCAGGCAACTTCTTAACCATTTGTGTTTCATCCTGGTTAGGAGTATCTGCATTTCCAGAGGCAGCAGAAACATATGTTGCTATTGGTTCAGTTTCATGGTGATCCAAACCAGCCACCTTATTATTTTTCCTAGTCTTAGCCAAATAAGAACTGCCACTATTGTCAGCTGCTTGGTTTTGATTAAAACCTTCAGATAGTTTTCCTGGATCAGCATAATTTTTCCAAACGGGACTGGTAGTTCTTTCAGCAATCTTCTTTTGGGCAGTCTTTCTACCTTTCCTACCTATTTGCCTGGATTTTTGATTCCTAATCTTATTACCAATAGTCTTGTTTCTGGAAGATGGCATATTAGGCAGCATTTCTTCTGATGTATCATGTCTCGTTGTCATGCATGCACCATTATTAATATAGGGTTCAACTGTATTTGCACCTTGTAGTGCTAGTTCATCAGTGTCTGCAACCTGCATTTATTTGAAATTATAGTAAATCAGAACGACCAAAACATGATGAAAATTGCTCAAAAAAATAAAGAAGAATGCAAAATAGCTTTTTAGGTGGGGTATTTAATATTACCTGCATTTTAACAGGACTTGGAAGAAGTTCAGGGGAACAAGCTCTCTGTGTCCATTCAAACATTTCGCTATCAAAGAAATTCACATGACCAATGTTTCCCTGCACCTCCTCCTACATGATTTTTAGGAAGATGTAAGAAAAATAATTTCAGGCCATTAAAAAATCTTAACCATTAAAAAGTTCAACTATCTGAACATCTTCAGATGACACAGGACTTGCTGAATTCAACAGTAAGTCAATGAAAAGTTGGAGATCTGAGGGAGCTAAGCATGACATAAGTTTAAAGTCTGAACCAATAAACAATTTCATATGCTTATAAATCAAAATCTCGATTCTGAACAAAAAAGTAAGATGTACAGTTATTATTAAATACAAAACCATTTAGACAATATCTGTAGATGATTCTGAAAATGTACTTAGCTAACATACACATGTGAGTACTTACTTTAGAGGAGCCTTCATCATCAGAATCCTTAATATCACTGAAAGAAGGAACTTCAGGTGGTGTTATATACGCAAATTGATCCCCATCTGTAAGCTGACTTGACTTCTCTACATCTTCCTCCCTCAACCAGAAAAAGGGTGCAAGTATTAATTCTTCCTTATCTTTTAGAACGTAATTCTCCTTTTGAACTATCAAACTGCTTTTAGATTCATCCTTGGTGCTTTCAGCCAATCCACTTCCAAGTTTTGCAGCCGACATATGCATTTCTGTATGAGGATATTGTGGCACCTGAACCCTTTTGTTGGTAGGAAAAGAAGGCTTCACAGAAATGGGATCAGAATTCACAGTTGTGGACTTATCCACCCTCGATCCTCTTCTTTTGGTCGCTCCCTGATCATCCACTCTTTCACTACAATTGAGATCATTTTCAAGTTGCTTTTCATCATCTGCAATACAAAAAAGCGAAGACTGACTGGAAATTTCAAACTACATATAAGGTTCAAAATATATTCCTGTCTATTCTTATGTCTTATCAAGAAAAGAAAATAAATCTTATGATACCTTGTACTAAATGAATGTGTGCCTATATTACCTGATGGTTTATCCTGAGGCTGATTCTGGGTGACAAAAATATTGAAACCTGAAGCAATTTCCATGCTTTTATAAATGCTAACCAAGCTATCCATGTTAGGAGCCGGACGAACCTCTACAGCAAAAATAGAAAAGAATTGACTTGAAAACAGCCAAGCAACTGTAGCTTGTAGATAACTCCATTTGACTGTAAGGTTTTGCTCAAATTAAAGCAAAAACAAGTACTCATATAACTAAAATGTCACACCAATTCAGCAGTATTGTTTGATTTAGTAGCAAAGAGCATAAAAACCAACAACCAAACAGAGTCAAGTTACTGGCCTCAATTGTCATTCAAACAGATAGCAACAGTAATTATTAAACTTACTGACTAAGAACATAGAAACAATTTCAGGCATGCATATTCTAAAAGCACTGGAAAATCAAGAATGAAGCATACCTCTACGCTGGTAGGGCACTTTGCAAACCGGACAATTGGAACCTGATTTCATTGATTTCATTATACAGGCACTGTAAACAACCAGAAAAATTTTCGATATCAGTGATTTTCTTTATTCCACTTTCTCTGAAGTTTAAAGGGCTATATAACTTACTTGCAGAATACGTGGTTGCATGTAAGTGAAACGGCAGAATTCAACAGACCCAAGCTGCAAAATAAATATTGTTTTAATAAAAAATTTAAGAAAAATGAAAAAAAAAAAAAAGCACGAAAGAGGATGAAGGGTTTGTCTGGGCTGATGAGAATATACCAAATGGGGCATTTGAGCTCTCTGCCCATTTTCTCCAGGTGACTTGGATCCCCCATTTTTGGGTCTTGATCAGGCAAATAGTCGTTCCTTTCTTCTTGAGAATGAGAGAGAGAGAGAGAGAGGGAGTTAGCGACAGAATGGCGACGGAAGGCAGACGAAACGAAAGATATGGATATGGCGGAAGATTGTCTTGGAAGGAAGCGCAAAACTGAAATCTAAATTTTCAATTTTTTGAACCCCGCCAAAGATTTCTCACCAGTTCGCGGCTGTATTTCAAAAAATGGGCTGGCCATTGCAGAGAGACTCGGGAAACCCAAGCTAAACGAACATTTGGGGGAGCTGGGCTGTCCTTTATAAGGTTTTTCCCAAGGGCCCAGGCCCTAAGTCCAAAAATCAGTGGTGAGGGTATGTGTTTGATCAGTTTGGTCAGTTTCATATGAATATTTCGATCTAATCTAATCAATAGAAAACTATTTTAAAAATAATCATCATATAAGTATTGTTTTCACATTTTTTTTACAATTTTTGAAAATATTTTTGAAGAAAAGTATTGATAAAGTTAATCATCTTTAGGGTCTAATTAAAATAAATTCAATTTACAAAGATATTGTTGTTTAAAATAATATCCATTGGTCACTGTTTAATGTGAATGTGGCATTGCGGCTTATACCCGAAAACGATGTTGCCATAAGTAAATTTTAATAGAAATTAGAAATTGCAGACAATTAAGAAAGGATTTGAGCAACCAAAGAATAAATAATAGAGTACATCCATCAACCAGGTAAACCAAATGTTTGCGCATGAGTGTTTAAGAGTGAGGGACAATGGAACAGAGAAAAATTGGATAACTAACTTAAAACTGCTCTGTTGCTTACTGATAACAATGGTGGAATTCAAGTTTGGGTTTTTACCATGCACAGAGCGAGGGCAGTGCAAGTGAGCAAACTCTGCCATTTCAAGTTCGAACATTCACCTTCATCTCTGTACCTGAATTGCATTCCGTTGCTTATCAGTATCTGAGATTTTGAATAGAATCCTTGAATTCGACTACCAGTAATCCATACAAGAACAAGAACCGTTTCTGAAATGGTGAAACCTACTTCGATCCCTGATGATAATCTCTCGTTTGAAAACTTTTGATAGAAGCTTAATGGCCATATGACAATCTGCACAAACTCTCAAATTCTTCACAACCCTGATTGGGGTACCTGGTGCTGTCTTAAGCAGCATGAAAGCAATTGCAATCTTCTCGCTATGGTAAGACAAAGCATTCTCCTTTTCTTCTTCCTCTATATCAGCAAGCACATTGGCTGTATGGGGAGCATAACCTTCTAATCTTAACCTCTTTGTGATTTCTGCTAGCATTGCATAGATTTCCTCACTTTGAGGATGAGATCTATCGCCCATGACAAATTCGTACACATGATTGCCCAACTCTACAAGGCTATAACCTGGTACTTTCTTCACCCCTTCCCTAAGCATTTTTCGCCTCAAGATGTGCACATCAGACCAGCGTTGCTCTGATGCATATAGGTTCGAGAGGAGCACGTAGTCACCACTACATCCAGGTTCCAGCTGTAAAATTTGAGCTCTTGCATACTCTCCTAAAGTCAAATGGCCATATGTGGTGCATGCTCCGAGCAATGTCCTCCAAATAACAGCATTAGGCTGCAATGGCATGTTTTGGATGTAGTGATATGCCTCCTTTACCAAGCCAGCCCTACTCAACAGATCAACCATGCAACCATGATGTTCTATCTTGGGCAAAATACCATATTCCTCTTTCATCCTCGTAAAATAATCGAAACCTTCATCAACCATCCCGCAATGACTACAAGCATAGAGAACCCCAACAAAAGTAACTTCACTAGGCACCAATCCCTTTCTTTCCATCTCCTTGAAAAGCTGAAGTGCTTCCTTAACAAAGCCATTGACAGCCAATCCAACAATCAAAGAACTCCAAGAAACAACATTCCTTTCCTTCATCTCATTAAATACTTTCTTTGCCTCTCTAATGCTACCACACTTTGCATAAAGGTCCAAAAGCGCATTCTTAACATGCAAATTCTCACTCAAACCAACCTTCACTATATACACGTGAATTCTGTTACCCAATGCCAAAGCACCAAGCTCAGCACAAGCAGAAAACAAACTGACCAAAGTGAACCCATCTGGCTCCACACCCTCCAAACCCATTTCCCTGAAGAGAGTCAAAGCCTCGTTAGGTTTCCCATTAAGAGCGAACCCATTGATCACAGAATTCCAAGCCACGACGTCTCTTGCAGGCATTAATTCAAACATCTTATACGCACTGTCGACGAGTCCACAGGCAGCATACATATGAAGCATAGAGTTCTGAACAAAGACTAACGACTCGAACCCATTTCTTATAACAGTGGAATGCATATTTTCACCAACTCTTATGTCCGCCAACTTAGCAACGGCTTTTAAAAGAAAGGGGTATGTATGAGTATCAGGTTCGATGCAAGACGCCTGCATCTGGCGGTATAATTCGAGGGCTGGCTCTGGGTTTTCACTCTCAGCATAGCCTCTAATCATGGTATTCCAAATGAATACATTGGAGCTCTGGATTCGAGAAAAGATGCTGTAAGGGTAAGAAATGGGAGTCGAGAGGGAAACAAGACTGTAAATAAGGTGTTTGCCGATATCAGGGTCGTTGAGTGGGACCCCATGCCTGAGAGAGAAAGCGTGGATTTGTCTGAGTTTGAGTTCGGAAGAGCCATAGTTCTGTAAGAGCGAAATGCATTTCTTGACTATGAAAGATACTGGATTTTCTGGGCAAGATGATGCGGGTGGTGGCGTTGTGGAGTAGCAACATGAGGTCGTTAAAGACGAGAAAAGGACGAACGAATGGTTCCTTGGGTGCTTTGAGAGCATTGGTTCATGTTTGTCTCACCTGTCTTGTTTCTGGCCCTTAGTATGCGGTTTCCGGATCTGGCTGGATCCTGGAACTTGCTTAAATCTCTCATACGGATTCTCGATTCTTCGTAGCCATTGGAGTGGACATGAAATTTATCGCAAATTTTTTTATATATGCAAATGCTACTTTGGTAAACGATTCTGAAAGTCAACAGGGCAGACGCTGGAAGAGGTAACAGCTTTCAAACTAGGTGAGCTCAATTTCTTCAGTGGAAAAAATGTCCAGGGGTGGCTCTAGCCAATTTGATCTCTGCTTCGTGCTTGACCAGACTCTGTAGATTAATCAGAACGGTTTTCCCGCAAATTTACTGAAGTTGTAACATTACACAGGGTTTCCAAGTTTCAACCATACATTACATCTAAAAATCCTCACCAATGCTTATTGGCAAACGACATATGTGGCAAAGAAGGGGCTGTACGTACAAGCAGATAGCTCGCTTATGTCTCTATCTTGAGCTAGGATATTGGGGGTAGAAAAAGAATGGAAAATGAAGAGTAAGAAAGGATCATTGGATCAATCAAAAATTTCCCATTGTGCCATGGCCGGAGAAGGCTCAAAGGTCTCCCATTTGGTTGTGACGATAACAGGCTTTACTTTAGCATTTGATATCTTCAACGTGTCAAGGGTTTCAACACATTTCTGAACTCTCTTGCCCTGGAAAAACGAAACCATGAATAAGTTTGTAGTACTCAATGGACAACCAATGCGCAAATTATTGTACGATTTAATACATTAATCACAATTTCAGCAAGGAGACAATTCCAGGCTGAAATCTGGGTCATTTATTATTGGCTATGGTTAACTACTGAAACTTGTCAGCAAAAAGCTGACAGAATTCAGCGCATTGGTTCTGTTAAATAGATTGTTCCTCATTCATGATGATTGTCAATCATAAAGAGAGAAGTTAAAGGGTGCATCCCAAGGATGTTACAGCTATTAAATGAAAATTTCTCATTTGATAGAAAAGAAGAATTCATATTTCCAGGTACCTGCAAAATTTTCTGGGCAAAAGCATCTCCCTCTGCAGCAATGTTTTCTAGCTTGATTGCTTGTCTCATGAGCATCTCAATAAGTGTTGTGACTTGAACCTCCGGTACCTTAACTCCACCAGAGATTGATTTTTCGATTGCAGAAACCTGAAGACCCAAAAACAGAACATTTATAATCATAGATCATAATCTGTCAGTGTACAACAATAACAGGAAGAATTACATACTAAATGCTTGTGGTTCTACTAAGAAAAAACGAATGTCACTCTAGGATTTGAGTGTTTTGAGGCCATCACAGTGAGCCTGTGAGCTGGTGGCACACACCCGTAGAAAAAATCATAGGAATATGATGGCCCAAGTACAAGTGAACAAAAGATGAATGCGCCATGGACCCCTTGGCCCTGATGAACCCAAGCTCCAAAAAATGGCAGTAATTGGTGGCCAGGGTTCGTTTCTGCTTTTAATCGACACAGCCACTGCGTAAATGCATAAAAGGACCGGTGCCCCCACTTTGAGGGTCCAGATTCTACACCTAAATCATTACTGGAAACCCCATCTGTAACTTCATGTCATCCAGCTATTTGATCATGACACTCTCAGATTCTTTCACTGCTTTCCACATCCATATTCTCATTAGCAAACATAATGCGCACTAACGAAAAACTTACCAAAATTAAACAATCAGGGGCTACACGATGAAGCTGAGATGAAAATATAAAATGAAGCATTTTGCTTACTTGGTCCGCCAGCTGATCGACTTCCATGGAGACGTCGTTGATGGCGCGGTGTGCACTCTGGATCTTGGCGTTTCTGCGCATCTCGATGAACCTTCGCTCAATGCTCGCTGGGTCCTCCATCAGTATGACTTTCGATCGGTCTTTGACCCCGCATATGTCTAGATACTCACCGTTTTCTCTCTCTTTCCCTTTGAATATCACTCTCTGTTCGCCTGCTTGCAACCCTGTTTCCGCTCTTAGAAGTTTCTTCACCTCCCCTGTCGGTCAATCCCAACGTCAGCTCTTCCATTTTATCCTCAAGTATTATTCTTTATATATATACACACACATTTTCAGTGTTTAATGTTGAAGTAATGAATAACAGAAAAAGTAGGGATCTGAAGCAACCATGCAACCCCTCACGTAACAGTAAAAACAGCAACTCAACTTAATAAAAAAGCTGAGTATACCAACATTCCCCATTGCCATTGTTTTCTCCCCACTTTCTCACCCACCAAACAAACAGAAAATGGAAACCGTGGAAGAAAAATGTATTTATGTAAGTAGATCCGGCTGTGTCTTACCAAAAGTCGCTTGAGAGTTCACGGAGATCTCGTAACGCACCGCCCCGTAAGCAACACGTAAGCGAATATCAGGGGCTGAAACGTCGGCGTTCTGGGTTCTCTTTTGCACCAGCATCCCTCCGGGTCTCATTTCCCACTCGATTGCTTCTTCCAAGGACGTGGAGTAGGAGGAGGCGGACGATGTTGTATTGTTTGCGCTTTCACTACTCATTCTACCATACACATTGGACTTTCTCTTCATCATCTTTCGTGTCGAACACAAGAAATTTTTTTAAAAAAAGACAGATTTTTTGTTGCTAATTTTCTCGGGAAAGTGAAGGAAAAATATCTTTCAAGGCATGGAGTTGAACAAGTCTAGTTTCCTTTGCCGACAGTAAACAGCGAAGAACGTGGTGGGAGGGGGGGGGGGGGGTACGGGTTTTATATGTGCTGGGTTGCGTTTAAGGTTTTGCTTCGAAGACATGAGAAAAAACGACAGGAGGGTGTTTCGACCAATGGGAAGCGTGCCACGTGTGAACTGTCAGTAACAGCTTAGCAGTACAGTTGCCGACAGTTCAAGTGGGGAAGTAACCAGGAGAAAGCGAAAATGAGAGGTTCGCCATTTTTTTCTATTTTGTGATAAACAACGGAAATTTATTGTCTGAACTCAATTATCTCTATTTACATATACATGATAAACAAATAAAAAATTAATATAAAAAACATAAAATTAATGCTAAATATGATTAAATTCTCTTTAAAATTAATAATAATATACCATGTGTACACGAATATATACATTTCAAGACATTCGTAACTTTATTTTATTTTAATATTTTAATATAAAAAACTTAAAAAGTTTGTAATTTCTAACAAATTATAAATTATAAATACTCTTTTTGTCTTTAATTTTTTATTTTATTTTCACATAAGTTAATATAAAATTTTTGATTTTAATGTATTTTATATTAAAATTTTAAAAATATTTTTAAATATAATAAAAATATTTTGAAAAATAAATTTTTAATATAAAAAATAAGAGTATTAAATATCTAAAAAAATTTATTTTGAAACATAAAATAAAAAAGATAGACAAAAAGAATATTAAACAACTTTTGCAATAAAAGCAGGGAGAGCACTCAAAGTCAAAGTGATCAGGATTATAAATAAATAAATAAATCAAAATCAATAACATTTTTAAATTATATTCTATGTTTGAATTATTTCCTTCTCAAAAAAGTTAATTTATTTATCGTTTTCTTCATAGAATTTTATACTTTTTGTTTCATATCACTTGTACTTGTATAAATTTTATTAGGTGAAATTAAAGAAAGGATTATAATTAAATCGATGGTTTTCAATTGAAAACGAGACTTTGTATATAATTATTTCATTAAATCGTTTTCGAAATAATTTTTGTCTTTATCATTTAGTAAGTTTACGTAATTTTCAATTTGAGGAGTAGGAAGTTAGGAACGTTGGCTTCAAGTTAGGTTGTTTCGTTTCCATTGGAAGAAAGGGGTGGGAGTTAGGTATGACTTCAAGATGCTGATCTTGCAAGTTTATCTCGTTAATGGAAGTGTCAGTTTTTGTTGATTGTGGTTGTATCTCTATTCCTATCACTAAAGAAATAATTAAGTCTCTTCATTTTTATGTTTTAGTTGCTCAAAAAAATTAATTTTTTTTATTTTAAAGATAAAATATTATTATTTTGTAAGTTTTGATTAAAATTATACAAAAATCTATTAACTTTCAAAATAAACACCCAATTTCAAAAAAATATTTTTTGTTAGATATGTAGATTCAATTATTAATCAACTGTTAATATTTATGTCAATTTACTAACGTGATAAAAATAAAAAAATAATTTTATTTTTTATTAATTTTTAAAATTATTATTTTATTATTTTTATTAATTAAAAAAAAAACCCCAAGATGAGAGCATCGAAGTTTCCCTCTGCTGGCAGCACCGATGTGGTGTTCCCCTCCTTTTGGAAGCACCGGCTGGTATTCTTTTTTTTTAATTAAATATAATAATAATTTTTTAAATTAACAAAAATAAAAAAAATATTTTAATTTTTTTTAATCTCTATTAATAGTGTTTACATTTTTTAGGTAAAATGTTCATTTCAAAGACTATTAGACCTGTTTAAAATTTTAACTAAAACTTAAAAAAATTCAGATATTTTATCTTTTATTTTAATTTATTGGGCTTAAAGTTATAAAGTTGAATTATGTCAGTCATAATAAGATCAATAATCTTTAAATTGGGTAAATATACTTTCCATTTTTAATACACATTTTTTCAATAAAGACGGTCTTTATTGAGTTGCATAGAACGAGATATTTTATTTTTTTACAATGTTTTTTGCTTTTAAAAAAAAGGAAAATATAATTAAAAATGTGTCACATTTTAGATGGGCTACATCTTGGGGGTGCTCCACAGGGACAAGAGAATGGTAGCAGAGCAAAAACATTCACAACAAATTAAAGAGGACTAGTCAGTGCCCGGCAACTCTACTCAAATTGGGTGGCACCCATCAGCACCGTGAGTCCATGAGCAGGCCAAATACATGGCCTGCCTGAGATGACTCGTTCCTATCCCTATAATTGCTATCCCCTCCCCACAATTCTGCCTTTCAGCCCCCACTTATTTTCTTGGCTGCCCTGTTTCCTCTTCGTTATAATCCCAGCTCTATATGAATAAATACAAGCTTAATTCCATGAAGATTATTGTCGTTTTAGGATTTACATTTAATTGCATTTGTTCAGAGACCGAACTATCATCATAATCTAATTATAATATGATCAAATTCTATATATATATATATACTAATACTACTATTTGTGGTCACGTTATCACGAGGGGTTGTCTGTTCTGTTAAAAGAGGAAATGAAGGATTTATACCAGAAGCAAAAAATGGAGGCCATAGGTTAGTTGGAACTTGGAAGGGAAGTAGTTATATGGACATGTGGTGTGTTGGGGGGGAACAAGTTAATGAATGATGAACAGAACAAATCATTGGCCTGAGCTGTCAAGTGAAAGAAATGGACAAGAGAGCAACAAAAGCATTCCCACCGTTGTTTTTGTTTTTCTCATTTGGAACTCGGAAGTGGGCAGGCAACAAACAAACTCAGCGGCTTATTACTAGTAAAATAGGAATTATTTGTTCTGAGTTGGTCGAACCAGATGCTTGTTAAGAGTTTTTTCGTTTTTTTTTTAATTTTGAGTTAAATAAATTTTATGATTAATGATTGATTAGTTATTATTAATTAAAAAATTATTTATTTTTCTATATCATATGATATTGACATGATATATTAATATATCATAATATATATTTTTATAATTAATGATTGATTAGTTATTACTAATCAAAATGTGATTTGTCATTTTATATGACGTAATATATTGATATGTAATAATGAATGATGGTGTACCATATTGATATAACATATCAAAATAATTATGTATATTTTTTCCTTTTATGTCAATACCACATAAACGTTATCTAAATATAAAAATAATAAATAATATTTTAATTAATAATTATTAATTAATTATTAAATATAAAAACTTATTTGATCTCGTAATGAAAATTTTACCAGAAAGGTTGGAATCATGTAAGCTGGTTTGAGTCATAAGGTGACTATGGTCTATGGCTCCTTCCAGCCCAATACTCCATTGAAAAAACCCACATCCTATGGGCCTCGATCTGGCTTCAATTGCATGGCCCATTGACAAATGATCCATTTCGGGTGAACAGGTAACGATTCGCCCGCGAATCTGCGAACAACTCGCGCCGCGAATCTCCACCCTCCGGTTTCCTCTTGCGGCCTTTTTTCCTTTTTGGTTGTGGATGAAGAAGAGCTGCTTGTTAAATTTGTGATTGATTCCATGGATCTTGAAAGCAATAGGTTTGGAAGAGGTAAGATTCTTTTCTCTTTTTGTTTTCTTTTTTTCAAAGAATTAAGTAGTACGAATTTTAGGATTTAATGATACTGGTTCATTTTTTTTTTTTTTTTGGATATAGGTGAATGATGATGATAAATTTGTTTGTTTATTTACGAATTTATGGTATTGGTTTGATTATTCACTGCTTTATCAGAGCTTCACGACGTGAAGAGTATCTCGTGGGGTTTAAATACAGTGATACAGTAATTTTGAGCTTCATCAGATGAAAACCCTTGAGAGACTTCTTGAGAAACCATTTACTCAAACATATTATTACATTAATTATTTATGTATATGTTTGTCAAAAAATAGCATAATTTTGTCCAAAGAATGTTAGTGGCAGCTAAATGACTGTCCAATTCGTGTATTCAGATAAAGAAAAGCCAATCAAATACATCCATTGGTGAAACCATCTTTGAAACTCTAGTTTTCTGCATGTCTTTTTGTCTAGAAAGTAATTGCAGAACTTAATCTCAAAAGCTTTAATTGTGTTCCACTTCACATTTCAGCAATTCCCCCTTTTTTTTTCTTGTCCCTCTTTTTGCATTTCCCCGTGATGAATTCAGTCAAGCAAGTTCATATGTTGCATGATTTCCATCTGGTGCTACTTGACTTTGACTGTCTTTACCTCGAATGGCTTCTTTGGAACAAAGGAAGAGGAAGGCAAATATGTATATAGCCCCATGCAGTAGACTGAATTCAAATCGAAACATGTTGTTAAGTCATTAGTCATCATGTTTTGATATAGTTTTAGAAGTTAGGATGTGTATAGTTGTGGGGTTTAGCTTTCATGTAAAATTTTCCTTATATTGAAGAGTAAAGTTTGTGAAAGTGAGACAAAACTGTGACTTTGGATTTTAACCTTTTGTCTGGTTGTATCAGGAAGATATAATATATGTTGTAAAATTTATGATGCATTTGAATCATTACATTGTTTCAGTTAAAATTTTTGTTTGGCTGAGGCCCTTTATTCAATAACAGGACCTAAAGAACTTGGTGGTGCCGTTGATCTCATCAAAAAATTCAAACTCTGGCCACATCATGAATTCTTTTGCAAGAGGCCGCTTCCTTTGTCAATATCAGAGACAACCTATATCCGAAATGTGGTCGGAGACACAGAAATCAGGAAAGGCAAAGGGATGGAGTTGGATCAGCTTTTCCCAAATGCCTCTGATTCGAGAGGGAGAAATCTAAGCATAGGTCCTTTTGACTTGGATTTACTTGGGGAAGCCTTTCAGATGAGAGAAACTGCTTGTGTTGACCTGCCTTTGGTGAGCCATTGGATGCGCATATTTGTCTATTTTTTCATCTTACCTTAAATTTTTCTTCCCCCAGCCCTTTCTACTTTTTTTTTTGCCTTGAAATGTAACTTGGAGAATTATGTGCTTGTAACATAGGTTTTGCCGTGTAATCTAGTGGGCCACATGTGCTGCAGTATGATGAAAATTTGTACTCTGTCAATATAGATGTGTATTTACCTTGATCTAATGTTTAACAGGCAGAGAAGGGGATCCCCACAATGGTCTCTAAGTCAAAAGCTGAGTCCAAAGACAAGAAGAGGAAGCATAGAAAGCAAAAAGACAAGGAAAAAGAGAAAGATAAAAATAGTAAGAAGCATAAGCATCATCACAAGGACATGACTAGTGATAGAAATAAAAACAAAATTAGACATCATGATTCTGGTCCTGAGGATTTGAAGAAACCGCAAGACAAGGTTTGCAAGTTATTCCCCTCATCCTTCTGATTCATGCAGGGTGTAATCTATATCAATCTTTTGATATTATTTGTTAAAAAATCAATTATGCGGTGGTGCATAACAATGGCCTTAATGGGTTTTTTTTAACCTGTTCGTTCTTCTAGAAAAGGAGGTATGCTGTGAATGATGATTTTTTGGATGTCCACAGACATCAAAATGGCCAGGTAAGTCATATATTTATATATTTTGCCGGTCTTTGGTGTATATTTGAATCGTTTGCTTCCTATGCTTTATATGAAGCCTTTTGTTTCCTGTTGTTCTACCATATAGTTGGGCTGATCGGGGTTTTCTTTGGTTATGTAATCCTCAGAACCCTAGAAGGATTGAGAGGGGCAAGTTAAAGGTGGCTGGTTGAAAACTTGTCACTTGAACTTCCCTAGCTATTGCCTTTTGCTCTGGGAGGTACTAAGTTATGAAGTAACTTTATGAATTATGATCCTTATCTTTGGTAACAGAATTGATATTGTTGATGTTGCTGAGGATTGTTTGTGGTCTAACCGGTTGCAAGGTGGAGCAGCAATGCTTCATGGGAGGGCAGAAGGAAAGCCCAATATATGAAGAGTTAGTCAGATCTTGACTAGTCTTTTCGTTTTTCATTTTCTTTTGTCATATTAGTTCACTTGGAATTTTCTTTGGAATCAAGAATTTTACTATCAATAGTGCCAGTGACCCTTGGAACATTGAGAACCTTTTATATCATACATTCATTGGAAGTTTTGCAGAATTTCAATTTCTTTGAAGCTGTGTTTGTATTATAACTAACAGATGCTTTAGGAAGTTGACAAATTAGAAGAATAGTCATTTTTTTGAGTGCAGCTAATTCTTATATGAAATGATTAAATGTTATCAAAAGATTATGAACTTTAAATAGTTTGTTTAATCAATAAATTTGATTATTGGTTTTGCTAAGCCACTGTTAGATATATATATATATATATATATATATATATATATATGTGTGTGTGTGTGTGTATTTTCATTAATGAAATTGCGTAAGTACAGCATACTGTTAGACAAGCCTCGACACTAATACCAGCCAGCACCTCCCTTAAACACAAAGGCCAGGGAGTAAAGCTTGTCTGAACAGTGTAAATGCCATTAGGCAAGTCAGAAAAGCACCTCACAAACATAAAAGAATGTTTTACCAGGATCAGGCGACAAGCAGGATCTCACAAAACAGATTAAACTCAGCTGATTAGAGAATAGCCAGGATCCCACTGACAGGGATTTACCAGCGAACAGGATCGGAACTCACAGTCAAGCGATAAACAAGCTGCTGCTGTAAAAGCAAAAATAAAATATTATAAAAAAGTTTAGAATAAAATTTTTTTAAGTTTTTAATTATATATTATAAAAATTAGTATTTTAAAAAGAAAAAAGAAAATAAAACAATGATATAAATATTTTAATTATAAATTACCAATAGTCTAAAAATAAAATCAATAGATAATCATTAAATTTTAAAATAATAATTTATTAATATTTTCAATAAATTATTAAAAATAAAATATTACAATAAAAAGTATTTTTATTTTTTACTATATTTATTGACTAAACATTGGAATATGTTGTAACAACAATTTTGACCATACTATTCGATTTTATGAATCAAATAATATAAAAATTATACTTGTTTTATTTTATTTTTACAAAATAATTATTTTATTCATCTTCTGTTTCATTTCTCGAACTAAACATACTTGATAAGGAGACTCAAACACTTATCAAATGAGATAAGCAAAAATTTTTCAAGGGAAATCCTTATCATTACCAGCTTTTTGTCTTTTCTTTTGAATAAAAAAAAAAATTCCAATAGCGTACTCATAGGTATCATAATCAAAGGCAACTGAATAATGTTTTTGCAACTGTTGAATGATGCTTGAACAACGCTATTGGCATTTGGAAATGTATGTTTTTGTGCTGAAAACGCTTCTTTTACTACTAGCTATGTTTCTGTTTTGCTCTTATGCATGTTGTGTCATGAGGAACATGTTATTTTTTGGCAGTATAACAATGCCATTGAACAACATTATTTTATGGTTTCCTAATTGCTGTGAGAGGATATTAGATTAGTGAAGATGATGCCTAATTTGAGCTGTGGGCGCAATATCTTTTGTGGGGCTTTGCTGAGCCATAGTTGTTTCCTGGGTGATGATCTCAGGTACACGTAGGAAAATCCCCAGGCTGTGTAAATGGGTTTTTGTATATGGTGAAAATTAAAAGGGTGGGTAGTCACGCTGGAAAGGGAGGACGAAGAATGAATTTGTATAGGGTGGGCAGTGGGGAAAGGAATTTGGCAGGTTATAATGCATAAAGGGGGTTATATTTGGATCAAATTCTGTTAATACAAGGAAGGTTACGAATTTATGTAGTCCATGAAATTGATCCTTCTGTAACCCGCAGCCTTGGAGGTGGCCTAGTCAGCCAAGTTTAGGTGGTGATCAGAAAAGGTAGGATGAGTTTGGCAGCGCCTTGTGGGAATGCACTGATGGGAAGTCTCTGTTTATTCTCCCCCTCACNAAGAAGTAAAAAACATAAATAAACATGGAAATGATTAAATAACTTGACGTCATGTAATGTATTAACCTTACCATAAAATATTATTTCAATTAAAAGCTTTTCTGCATGGGAAAGTATTAGCAATAAATTTCTTTATGATTTCCATTTTTTCCTAAATCTCAGTGATCTAATGAACAAAAGGATTCTAATAGTTGAGATGCCATGGAAGAATGGTGGATGAGGATTGTAAAGACTAAGCTTGGAGTTCAACGAAAATTCATACTTTTTATTTCTTATTCATTTTTGTTCTTTGCTTTTTGCTACCTAAATGCAATGCCTTCATATGGTTGTTTCCAATGGTACAATGTTGTTAATGTGAAAGGTAAAAAAATATTATATAATTGTGTTATTATGACACATCATCATTTATTATGACATATTAACATATCACGTCAGTATTTCGTGATATAGAATGACAAATGACATTTTACTTAAGTTAACATTTAATTATAAAGACTTTTTTGATTTAAAATAAAAATATAATGATTTATTTAGCGCAAATTAAAATACGGAGACGTAATTGAATGTAATAAAAAAATAAAAAATTATTTAAATTTTTTAAAATAATTTAAAAAAAATTTTAGATGTTACTCTTATGGACAATTCCTCAATATCTTGTTCATTCGCAAGAAAATATTTTCTTTGTGCGGTGGTAAAAAAAAACATGCTTTTTTGGGGAGAGATACTATTTCACTTTCACCAATCGAGTCGCAGGTATCTAACATATTCATATCTAATGATTTTTCACAAAATGGTTACGAAAGGTATAACTTGTACAAATCTTTCCAGTTTGCAATTCGATCCGATCCATTAGTTCGTAGAGCTATTTACTCGATTGCAGACATTTCTGGAACACCTCTAACAGAGGGACAAATAGTCAATTTTGAAAGAACTTATTGTCAACCTCTTTCAGATATGAATCCATCAAACATCTTGACCTGAATTGTGTCAATCCTAACAAGTAAGAGGGAGAAATCGTTTCCTAATTGTATAATGCCCATATTAATAAATTGATAACTTGTAAACCAATCACGCCTAGGACATATGTGGAAGCAACAAGCTGAATCCAAGATCTATGTATCTTTTAGGTTGCCATTGGTAACTATAAGAACACTATCAGCTTCTTCAAAAGTATCAAAATCATCTTCAATTTGGTACAATATTGACGGAAGTGACCTTTCTTACCACAATTCTAGCAAGTCTTCCTTCTTGATCTAGATTTAGATCTAGATTTACCTTTTCTGTCTAAGCCCTTCTCTTTACCTCTTCCTCTATTCACAATTAGGCTTTCTGCTTGATTCTCACTTTAGATACCACCAACTTTCTTCTTTAATCTTTAAAATTTAAAGATGCCATTACATCTTAAAAAGTGAAAGTGTTTCAGCCATACAACATAGTATTTACGAAGTTTTTATATGATGGGGATAAAGAACAGAGAAGAATTAGGGTTAGGTTTTCATCCTCAATTTTAACATCAATATTCTTTAAACCAAGAATAATTCTATTAAATTCATCAATGTGGGTATTAACAGATGTACCTTCACACATCTTGAGGGTATACAATTGTTACTTCATATAAAGTCGATTCGTTAGGGATTTGGTTATATAAACACTTTTAAGTTTAAGTTACATTGCAACAACAGATTCTTCATTCGTGACTTTTCTTAACACCTCATTAGAAAAAATTAGGAGAATAACACTATGTGCTTTCTCCATAAAGTCATTTTTCTCATCATTAGATAAATTTGAAGGAAGATGGTTTTTTCCCTTCAGTGCTTTCAATAGTCCTTGTTGTACTAGCAATGGGCGCATCTTAACACGCCACAAGTTAAAATCGTTTCTTCCATTAAATTTTTCAATTTCATACTTAGTCGACAAAGTTACCATTGTGAGATTCAGATTGATTCAAGACCTTGAAGCTCTAATAGCAGTTTATTGTGAAAATTACGAAATTATCTCTAACAAATTATTCAAGATCTTACTCAATTAATAGAGTAAAGAAAGAAAGAAATCAAACATACCTATAAAAACACAAGAATTTACGTAGTTTGATTTTTCGATGACCTAGGGCACAACAAAAGAGAAAGATCCATTAAGCAAAAAATCAAGAGATTACAAAAATAGTTTTAAACTCCTAACCCTTATCTCACGTATACGTAAGTCACTCTTTTTAAATCTAAGTGTTTACTATTCTTTAACCCTATAGAATCATTTTATAGGGTAAAGTATAATAATCTTATCCTAATACAATTCGAATATGTTATACTAATTTAACTAAATTTAAAGACTATTTTAATAAGATATACTAGTCTAACTAGAATTAAACTATCCGAGTTAAACTACAATTCAAGATTATCTTAACAAAAAGCCTGTTTCAATTTAACCCATAAATTAGCGTGAATTAGATTCAATTTAATTAATTTAATAACATATAAATTTCTAAAATAAATAGATACATCCTATCGAGTCATCTCTTTAGTGGACCAATTTCAAAATTCTCAAGTCACCTCTCTATGTATCTTCAACCATATATCATATAGTCATTTTCTTTCTTTTATATTTCAACAGATCAATCATTAGTCATTTTTTACTTTTTTTTTATGTGGAGGATATCATCTTTCATTATTAAGAAGGAAATTATTTACACATAAATATATATTTTACTTTTGATATTATATATTTTTTTAATGTCTCACAATTACGTTCTCTTTTCTTTCTTAAACACTTAATATTCTTATTTTTTCTATATTCTAATCTTTTCATGATTTTTTTTAAAAAAAATTTTGACATTAAAAAGTAAAGATCATCAAATTTTTTTCAAAGGAACTGATTATTTTAATATAAAAACATAATAAAATAAAAATTTTTTATAAAAAATTATCTTAAAATAAAATAAAAAAAAACGAGATAAACCCAAAGAGAACCATGTATACAACCACTTTCTTTTTATATAGCTGTAGAAATCAATAAATTATAATGTGACCTCATTAAATTTATTAAAGTAGTATCCTAGGTTGTAGTCGATGATTCATTTAACATAGATTCATTACGGGTAGATTCCTAAATCTCATTCATTACTAAAAAAAAAAAAGGAAGCAAAGGCCAAAAGGAAGGTCTTGTAGTGTCGGTCACTTATTAATATTATAGGTTTTAAAACAAGTTTTCTTTTAAAAAAATAATATAGTTTTTATATGATGTAATCAAGAATTTTATGTATAAATTTTGATTTTTGTTAAAAAATTACATCTCTACTTATTACACTCTACCTGATTCAATATTCATGATCATTAATTGATATTATTTCATATCGGATTTAAATTTTGAGTTTATCCAAGTTTATATTTAGATTGATCTGACGCATCTACAGTCGATTAGATTTAAATTAGTTGATTAACAATGTATCAAAGCTTACTTCAAAAAGAAAATGGTAATCACACCTCCAATTTATTGTGTTATTTTTGGAGGAATTAGACTTCCTTTTGTAGAAATTATAATGGTAGGTGGTGCGCCAACTGCCAAGGATGTGAGATGCTGTTCTTGCTTGTCCTAGCAAGTACCTCTTTTCCCAGCCCACACACTTATCCATCACACTTCCTCTGAATGGACCATTCAATTTGGCATAAAGAGCTTGTTGTTTTAATAAGAACTATTCTATCGACAAACTGAGAAGATTCTTCCCTTGAATGGAGTGGACATGTTTAGCTATTTGTGGCATAATCTTTCGGATTCATCAGAAAAATGATGCTGACATTTCCTGATGATACTCAAGGCAAATTGGGTTTGAAAAGTTAAGGGTCCATTCAAATGCGAACTTGGGGGACTCAAAATCTATGTAGTTAGCTGGGCTTTATCTGAAACAGAAGAAAGAAAAAGTTGCTAAAGAAGACAGAAAACAATGTCCAGGAGTCCTTGACGGGGTTAAATTGAAGCTACAGAACTCTTTAAATTTCCAACTAGAACTGAGTAGCAGGCTCAGGTTCAAGGTAGGGATTGACAAATGACAACATGTTAAAACAAAAAGGGTTTCTGAACCAGTGTGATTGAATGGGAGTTAAAGGCCAAACGTGTGTAGGAGGTGATCCGACCGGATCCTTGGCTTGTTAAAATCGACGAAGAACTCTGGCTTTTCCCTGTTATGTATTGTGAGGGGTGTTTGGGAGAGCTTACTGTATGGGTTTCTTGCCGGTTTATGTCAAGGAAGATTTTTTGTGTTTTCTTCGGTTGCAGGGCCCTTTGAAGGATACTGTATGTGTTGTTAGGGTCCTGCAAAGTGTGCTTTGTTCTTCGTTTGGAGGGTTACGGTTAGAATATGGTAATCCTCTCCTTTCAATAAAATTTTCATGGCTTATCAAAGAAAAAAAAAGAATTGACAAAGAGCAATATCTTGTTAATTTCGCAAATTATAATTTTTCTTGCCTTGTTTTTCTTCGTTTCTGTAGTTTACTATATGGCCATCTATGTCCTACTAAGCAGGTGAAAATAGAAACTAATCAAGGTCTGGAGTGAACATCATAAAATTATAGCAAATTAACAGCTCAAGATGTCTTACGAAGCCAACGAGCAAGGATCGACGTCTCTTCTTTGGTTTCCCGTGATGTAATAGTGTGGAGTTTGGCCATGTAGTTTGTGGTAAGCACAGTACATGCTGGTGTTTGAATAGGCCTTAAGGGCACGGCTTGTCTCTTAGCTGATGCCAAATGCGTGAGATTTTCATTGGAGGTAAAGAATCTGAAGTAGTAGGTAGTTTCTTAGTTGAATAGGCAGGTGAATCTCTGACCATGGGAGCTATCAAAGCTTTGATTTTATAGCTGTGGGCTTGTAAAGAAAAGAGGTAATTTGGTTGCAGTGGGATAACCATGGTCTGTATCTCGGGTCCTTTTTGTAACTATTGTCCAGTGAGAAAATCATTCCTGAGTCTCCTTTTTTTAAAAAAAAAAATTGTCAGTGCTGGAGGCTTGAATGCTTCATCAATTCCTTCGTCAATTCTTTGCTGTCTTTTTTTTTTTTGTTATTGATTGAGGTGATGCCTTTCATTGCGTTGCGATGAAGAAATAATATTGAAATGATTGAAGAAGTTGTGGGACTAAATACATGTTGATTTGCATTCCCAACCTCAAGTCCATACACGGTGTTGACATGATTAGTTCCTTCTTGAATGCAAATATTGTTGTCTTTGTTTTTGATAGGAAGACTAAACAGCTACCAATTTAATTAGCAGAGTTTAGTTGCCTGTGAAACCATATATATGCAGGAAGAAAGGTTGATGGCTGCAGCTCAAACAGGAAGCATTGATCAGTTGTATGAATTAATTCAGAAGATGGAAATGTTTTGAGGCGCCTTGATCAGGATGAGAATGCTGATATATACTCCGTTGCACATATCAGCAGCTGCAGGGCACAGTGATTTTTTGTAATGGAGATTATGAACTTAAAAACCATTTGCTACGAAGCTGAATCAAGATGGCTTTAGCCCCATTCACATGGCCTTGCATAAATGGGCGAAGAGAAAGAGTGTTAACGACCGGGTGCAGCAGTGAAATGCCATGATTCAACGGGTAGATTGGGCACAATGAAAGAGAGTACGGTAGTGGCAGAGGAAACAGAGGACTCCGAAATTCATCAGGATTCAGAGGGTTAACAATGTTGGAAGAAATTGTTTTCTGGATTATAGACAGATCCAAGGCAGCCTATTTTCTCTCCTGATCCTAAACTATGGTGCTGTGCCATTTATGAACAAACTCAAACCCAGCATTAAATTTGTTAGCTTCGTCCGCTTGGCTATTATCTGGGGTTGCTGGCACTTTGGCAGCCAAATAATTTTTGCACGTTTGGGCCTTTTGGGTCAGCTTTCCTGTTTCCAGGTCTCAACTCTCAATCAGTTTGCCTTGCTCAGCTGTCCCTCTCGAAATGAAACAGAAAAGGAAAAGCATCAATTAATTCATATGGAATTTATTTATTGTCATTCTTTTTCTAGATTTGTTTCATATGAATCAGGTCCCAAGGGTTGTTTCGAAATTCCAGCATATTTTAATTTGTTTCGTCAAAGTTTCCATGCAAAATTCTGTAAAAACAATGCTAGGAAATCTATCTTAAGTTTTCCTCCATTCATTTTGTAAAGAAAAGGGACAATTAAATAGGGATATTTGGATACGCAAAGTGTAGGATAATAAAAGAAATAGAGAAACAAGAATATTACAATTTTCTTCTACTCGAAAAAGTCATCACATTAAATAGGATTTTATTTCTTCTTTTTTTTTTTTTTCATTTTCTTGCTTTTCCGATCTGGTCTCAATATTAAAATAGACAATTCCTGAATTTTATACCAACTAAATTAATTTTTTCTGACAAAATTTAGTTGAGGTTAAAAAGAGATAAAATTGGTGTTTACAAGGTCGCATTTAAGAGCAAAGGGGATAATTTCTTAATACTACTTAGAAGCTTTCATTATCAATAACGTTGCTTTGACAATCCATCTATTAAGAAATTTGCTGCTCTAAAATTGTAGGTGAAGGTCATCGTCTAATCAAAGTAAAATAAGTACTTTATTCAATAGTAGAAGGAAAATTACAAGAGAAAGTAAAACAGCTCGTACTGGAGAAAGACAGGATCAATTTCTGTCTATATACATATATATGCATAGTAATAATTACTGTGGATGGAGCTTAAGCATGGTATCCACCATCTCTCGCACCACCTCCCAAGCCTTGGTAACATGTTTATCCTCTGTAAGAGTGGCGCCGACGGCAAATCTTATCATATAAATTCCCTCAACCTGAGCATGAGTCATGTACATATGCCCCGATGCGTTGATTGACTCTAACAATTTTCTGTTAAACTCGTTTGCATGCTTCTGATGGACATGATGATCAGCTTTACCGCAAGGTTCATTCTGAATTTTACACAGAGCGGATGGCAAAACCCTGAAACAGACCGTAGCAAAATACCTGGGTACTACCACCTCAAACCTGTTGTCGCTAGCCAGGAGCTCTTCGAAACGTTTTGCCATTTTAACGTGGCTTCTCAGAAAGTTTCTAAGATTGGCCACACCGTAACTTCTAAGCACAAGCCAAAGTTTCATAGCTCGAAACCTTCTGCTAAGAGTTACCTGCCAATCTTTGTAGTCTACCACTTGCTTTGAATCACTTGCTTTATTTTTCAGGTATTCCGGGTTTGTTGAGAGAGATTTTGTAAGAGTGCTTGGATCCTTCACCCAAAGACAACAGCAATCCAAAGTGGTGAAGAACCATTTATGAGCATTAAGACTAAAAGAGTTTGCACCTTCCACACCATTGATAAAATGTCGAAACTCAGGGCAAATACAGGCACTTCCTGCATAAGCAGCATCGACATGAACCCACACTCCATATTCTTTTGCCACATCACACAGCGGCCTTAATGGATCAACAGCAGTGGTCGATGTTGTCCCCACTGTGGCACATAGATATAGTGGGATCAGTCCTGTTTTGACATCCTTAGTTATTGCAATTCGTAATGATTCTGGTGACAGACCAAATGATGTTGATTTGTTTGTCTTGATCGCCCGAAAATTTTTAGGGTCGATACCCACAATTTTAGCTGCCTTTGCTACAGCGCTATGTGTTTGGTCCGACCCATAGACAACTAATTTCCCAATATTCTCCCTCCCAATTTTGCTCAACATTTGATCTCTTGCTGCTGTTAGTGTACACAACATGGCCTCACAAGTAGTTCCCTGTATCACACCCCCTCCATTTCCAGTGAAAAGGAACCTTTGAGGAAGCTCAAGCATTTGACCAAGCCAATCCATGACTATGGATTCAAGCTCCGTCGCAGCTGGTGATGATATCCAATTGAATCCCACCACATTGAAACCGGTGCTAAGCACCTCCCCAAGGAAGCCAGCAACGCTGCCACTTGATGGGAAGTATGCAAAATAGTTAGGACTTTGCCAGTGCGTTATACCAGGGATTATATGTTTCTCAACATCTTGAAGGATTGCTTCAACGGGTTCAGCAATATATGGGGCGGACATTGGCAAGAGTTTCCGAAGGTAGCCTGGTTCAACCTGACTTAAAACCGGGTATTTCTCAATGTTTTGGTAATAGTCAGCTAAGAAATCTATGATTATGTGGCCTTGCCTCCTAAATTCATCAGGATTCAGAGGGTTAACAATGTCGGAAGAATTGTTTTCTAGATTAACGATGGATTCAAGGCTACCCATTTCACCAGAAACCAAGTTGAAGCTCTCTTGGGAAGTACTTGCTACAAGAAAAAGAAAGGTTGTGGCTTCTGCTATTTGCCGTTCGGAGGCAACTCCATCTGACTTATATAGCGTATGGAATGGGGACATTCTAGCCCGTTTAGCCAACGTCTTCCTCAGATTAATTCAACAACTTGGTTGGTAGAAAAGATAAGAAGTTATAAAAGAAATTTATATCCTCGGAAAATTAGTTCTCTTTTAACCACTAAAAAAAGAATATGTTGACTCCTAGCTCTTGCAAACAATTAACTAGCTACGTGACGGCCAGAATTAATAAAAAAAAAACTAAAAATGATACTAGTTAATGAAAAATAGAGTTAGTACCTAGTACCTAGAACGTTTTATGAGGAAAGGAAGAGCAGTTTTCCACGTCGACTCTTGACATTAACCCATGAGTAGCATTATAGTTACAGGGATTAGGAATACCTAAAAGGCTAAAAGCTTAGAACAGGACGAAAATTGCACATTTCTCTCGTGACTTTGTTTTTGGATACAATATTCTAACCGGACCCTTATGAAATTGAAGAATTGAATATTATCTTGAATGATTTATTTGATTAATATTCATCTATTTATATACAAGTCATAGCATCAATATAAAAAGAAAACAAACTGTACAATAAAGTATAATGCTTAAATAAAAATCGTAACGTCCTATAATTATGAAAATTAAGGGAATTAGATTCAGAAATTATATCACTAAGTCAAAGGGCATATCTGTCATGATCTCCATTATCTTTCATTATGATATATGACATGATTCTCTAATATTTGATATAATTTATATATACATATATAATACTTACAAATAATATCTACGGCTTGTTTTTTTTTTTTTTTAAAGTGACTTGTATTGATCTGAATATTAAAATACCGTTTTGACTCTTAAATTTTAATTTCGAAAGACTCGTCGTGGTATTAAAGCTGTACAATTTTTAATAACAAGAGGAATATTAGTGTACATACAAATTTCTCGTCGAAATTTCAAATACAAATATTTGATGATGTGAGCAGAGGCGGAACTAGCCAATTTTTGTTGGGGGCGCCAAAGACGAAAAAAAATAAAAGCTAAAAATTTTTAAAATTAATATGTTGAATTTAACCAATGATCAAAAGATTCATAATAAACAATAATGTTATATAACATGTAAATAAAAAAATAAAAAAAACTTATAATAGTTATCTAAGAAAGTTGTACTCGACGATCAATTATTGACTCTGTACTGAAAAGACTAGCAATATATTTCTCAATATAAACAACTAAATTATCTGAAAGAAACTCATCATTTATTAAATAATTAAATACGAAATACAAGATTTCATATATAGTTATATAATACAAATAGAAAAAAGAAGGTAAAAGAAAACTTTACCTCCTCTTACTTTTACACAATGGTGGTGGGTGATCTTTGTCTTTTCTTGTCCAAACTTACAAACTTATAAATCTCTTTTGAAGAATAAGGTATGTTTTAATGGTGAGTTACAAGAAAAGAGAAATAAAAATAAAAAGACACAAAAGAGAAGAGAAAAAGAAAAAGAGAAAGGTGTAGAGAAACTTAAATTAGGATAAAGTTAAGTAGGTTTGTGAAATTATTTGATTTTTTATTTATATTAATTATTAAATAAAAAATTTATTTTGAGTGGGTCATTAATAATATATAATAAATAAAAATTTACAAAAATTTTGAGGGGCCGTTGATAAAATATATATAAAAAATAAATATTTTTAAAAATTTTGGGGGGGCCACGGTCCCCCCATTGTTGGCTTACCCTCCGCCCCTGGATGTGAGTGATGATATCTGGAAATTCTTCTGATTAATTTCTTCAATTCGTCTTCAAGAGTCACGAACTTGGACTTAGTCTTGCTGCTTGATCTTCGCGTCAAGGGTTTTGACGACTTAATCTTGATTATAAACACAGTATCTTGATTCTTAATCTTGATTATGAACACAGTATCTTGATTACGAACTTTGCTTGATATCTTGATCACGAACTTCGTTGCCGCTTAATCTTCACTTTAGAAATCTTCTATTCTTCTTGATCTCTGAAATGCTCTCAATCTTCAAATGCTTCCAATCTTTGAATGCCTCCGAATGAATCAAAATGGCTTGGGAGAGCCCTCTATTTATAATGTTTGGTTAGAGACTTTGATGAGAATATAATCTTTTTGAATTATTTCTAAATTATTTTAATTTATTTAGAGATAAATCATGATGACTTATTAAAAGTCTTTTGATTGGCTGGACCTTGAATCCTTGAATTTTGATTGACCGAAGTTAGGTATTATCTCTAAATTATCTCAATTTATTTAGAGATAAATCAAATAATCCAATTTGACTTTTATCTCTAAATTAATATAATTATTAGAGATAAATTAAATGACCAATAATTAAATTTTGATTGGTAAAAAATATGAATATTATTTTTAAATATTTTTTATTTATTTAGAGATAAATTGGATGACTAATAATTAATTTTTGATATGTCAAAAATATAAATATTATCTCTAAATTATTTTGATTTATTTAGAAATAAATTGAATTACCAATAATTAATTTTTGATTGGTACAAAAAAATCAATATTATATACCAATAGGTGGATTGATTCAACTAATAATCTAACCAATAAATTAATTATTTTATAATTAATTATATAATTATTAAATCCACGTGACGGCATGCAATTGGTTGATAATAAATTTTTCTTTTCTCTTTCTACAATTAGCATTACAAAATAAAGAACCTAAAAACTCTAATCTACCCAGTACAAAGCATTATGCTCATGATGGAAGCAAATAGCAGTCTACGGCTCGTTAATAACAAGTTTTATATACCACACAGATATTTTCTGACTCATGATGATTTTAAAGGAAAATTTTAATTATTGAACCCTATTTAACATTCAAAGATTTTCGTCACGTGAGTTTTAAATCTTTATAAAAGATCGTAAAAAGTTACACGATATCATTTTTTTTAAAAAAAAGTGGTTTTATTAATATTAGCATCAAAATGTTAATTAATCAATAGATTGAATGCCCCATTTATGAACTAATTATTCAAACCCACCGTTAAATTTATTAGCTCCGTACGCTTGTATATTTTCTGGAGTTGCTGGCACTTTGGCAGCCAAATAATTTTTGCACGTTTTCGTCAGCGAAGCAGAGCGGCTCTTCAAAATTTTTAATTATATATGTATACTAGATTTTGCCCCATGCTTTGCACTCGGGTTAAAAAAAATTAATTGTAAGAAATGTTTATGGCCAAAAAGATATAAAATTTTTCATACAAAAGGAACGGGTATACATTCATTTGCATCTATTCAAGTGAAAGTGAATGGTCAAATTGAAAATTAAGATCATTATTCACTCTTCAATTTGTTATGCATGCTTTAAACAAAAAATATAAGGTAGTGTTTATAAATTTATACATTCATTTGTACCTACTTAACAAAAGGAGTGTGATCATGAACAAAATTTACATTATGTTATGATGTTGTGTTTTTACAATTACTTTTGTGCATATAAAAGTCAACATTATAGTGTTTTGCGGTGTCAACTTAAGGAATAGTTTTCTAGCTACTTGGTTGCTAACCGGTGATCATAAAGTTGTTCTTCTAGCTCTATTCTTGTTGGAAGTGTCATTGTTTTTGAAGCAGCAGCAGAATTTGGAGTGTAGCATTCTTGATTCTGCAGCTCATCATAATTAAACATTTTGAAGTTAAGTATTCTTGATTTCATTACTTTAGTGGTTAAGTCTGTGGTGAAAATCCTTCCTTGACTGATCAATACTCTTTGGTGGTTAAGGAATATCTTTGTTTTTTACATATTCTCCTTTACCGATTTTCTCTTCAAGCTGCATCATCAAGATAGACTCTCGCTCAACTATATTTCATATGTCAAAGAAATTTTAAGTAATTAAACAAACTAAAGGAGCAAAACGAAAAAGAAACAAAATGATATTTTATGACAGTTTGAAAGTTTTTAATTGGGGAGATAAACTGAAGAGAATTATTTTTTATTGGGAAGTGTAAGTTCCCATTTCCTTAAATAAATCACAAATAATTGTAATTTCTAACCGAGCAAGTGACAGCAAGTCTGATAATGTGGCCATGGGTCATTGCCCGCTTCTAAAGGCAAAGGCAAAGCTGATTAGGGAGTTTGGTTGTGGCAATACAGCTCAACTTCATAATCATCGCTTCACTGTGATCTGTCCATATTTCATAAAGATTAAAAAAAAAAGACTACAGTGTTCCATGGATGATTGAAAAGACATGATGGACATGAGAAGACTCACCGGAAGAACCAAAACATGAAAGTAAATTCAGGCCAGCCACGTCGCCCAGTCGTACAAATCACAGTGGCTTTTGCAAATCCCCATAAACCAAAAACTTTCACGTGAGTTTCAAAAGAGAGAAGAGCAAGGTAGAAAGAAAAAGGAAGGAGGCGAAAAAACAAAACAACCTAACCCTAGAGTAAAGGGCTGTGGGCATGCAGGCCGCTCAAGTTGACCCTTCAGCTAAAGCAAGACCAAAGGCCTAAAAATCTTCTTGAAAAGGCCACTGAAAAGGTCACGTGGCAACCTCTGGAAGCCCCAACGTGGCAAATTGTGGGAGCAGCGCTGGGTCTTCTTTTTATATTACTAGAAAAAGACCTTAAGCTTTGATCGAAATTGTAGAGGATATGGAGAGTTTGGAGAGAAGCTTTAGTCGGCGCAGCAGTAGAGCAAAGCAAGCTTCAACCGGCAAAGGAGCTTCAGTTGTCATTAAGCATGGAAAGGGGGGCAAAGGTCAAAGGCTTCCGATGGGTTTCAAATTAGAAGGGGATCTAGCTAAATATTAGGAATTTGAGATTGGGGATCTGCCTGGCTTCATTAATATATTTTAGAATGATTAATTGCGCTCAAGTGAATCGGTTATCCAGCTAAGTATAGTCTTAGAGTATAAGTAAACTCTTGGAAAATGTTGAAGAGTGATAGAGTTGGTAAAGGCATGCTTAATTTCTCATCACACACAACAAAATTTAAAATGATATATTTAATTAATAATAATAAAACTTTTATTATTTTCATATTAAACCTTACTATATAAATTATAAGGATTACAAAAACAATAACAATATATTTAGATAATCATAATATATTAGACATTAATGTATAATATAATATATTTAATACAATTAAGTTGTAAACAAACTTCAATATTATTTTATTATGTATGTATCGTAACATGTAGGTCCGAGAACTCAACTGCTAGATGTAGGACATTTAAAGAGTCACCATCAATATTTTTTTTTATCTAAATGCGATTGGTCACCTATTGCATTTGTTCTATTCGACTGAGTCCTAAATTGATCTTAGATTCGTTTAAGAACAATAAACTAGTCTGTGAATTTTTAGAGTTAGGTTTAAAAGTACAATTACGCATGCGAAATGATTAGTATCCCGTGACGCCCATTTCACGAACGGTACCACTTAATAATACATGATCCTAACCTATTAATTTTATTCTTATGTTTCCCTAATTATTGTTTATTTACTTTATTTTTTATTTTATTAGCAAATTAAAATATTTTACTTAATTTTACAGGTGAAACGTGCTCATGATGCAATTGTAAAATGTATAGCATAAAGTTTAGATGATGCCAAACGAAAACTTTTTATTGAGAATATTCTCCGGATCCGCCCATCATATTGGTGGGATCTAGGGATATTCTCTCACCTAGGAAAATAATTGAAAAACTCATATTCACAAGTTTGACGAGTAAATCTCATCATCGGGGTAATCGTTTATAAGTAAAAAAAAATATTTTAATGAATGCAGTTTTATTACGATAAAAGCCCTTTATTAAAGATATTCTTCGAATCCTTCCATCATACTGAACTCGGAGATATCTTTTCACTTAGAAAATTTTCTGAAGGAACTCACCTTCATAAGCACCTTAGAAAAGTTCTATCATCGGGGCCTTGACTCGTGCACACAATACATCCATATGCCATGACATTTAATGATGAAAAAGCATGATGGACATGAGAAGACTCACCCGAAAAACCAAAACATGAAAGTAAATTCAGGCCAGCCACGTCGCCCAGTCGTACAAATCACAGTGGCTTTTGCAAATCCCCATAAACCAAAAACTTTCACGTGAGTTTCAAAAGAGAGAAGAGCAAGGTAGAAAGAAAAAGGAAGGAGGCGAAAAAACAAAACAACCTAACCCTAGAGTAAAGGGCTGTGGGCATGCAGGCCGCTCAAGTTGACCCTTCAGCTAAAGCAAGACCAAAAGCCTAAAAATCTTCTTGAAAAGGCCACTGAAAAGGTCACGTGGCAACCTCTGGAAGCCCCAACGTGGCAAATTGTGGGAGCAGCGCTGGGTCTTCTTTTTATATTACTAGAAAAAGACCTTAAGCTTTGATCGAAATTGTAGAGGATATGGAGAGTTTGGAGAGAAGCTTTAGTCGGCGCAGCAGTAGAGCAAAGCAAGCTTCAACCGGCAAAGGAGCTTCAGTTGTCATTAAGCATGGAAAGGGGGGCAAAGGTCAAAGGCTTCCGATGGGTTTCAAATTAGAAGGGGATCTAGCTAAATATTAGGAATTTGAGATTGGGGATCTGCCTGGCTTCATTAATATATTTTAGAATGATTAATTGTGCTCAAGTGAATCGGTTATCCAGCTAAGTATAGTCTTAGAGTATAAGCATACTCTTGGAAAATGTTGAAGAGTGGTAGGGTTGGTAAAGGCATGCTTAATTTCTCATCACACACAACAAAATTTAAATATTATATATTTTATTAATAATAATAAACTTTTATTATTTTCATATTAAACCTTACTATATAAATTATAAAGATTACAAAAACAATAACAATATATTTAGATAATCATAATATGTTAGACATTAATGTATAATATAATATATTTAAAACAATTAAGTTGTAAACAAACTTCGATATTATTTTATTATGTATGTATCGTAACATGTAGGTCCGGAAACCCAACTGCTAGATGTAAGACATTTAAAGAGTCACCATCAATATTTTTTTTTATCTAAATGCGATTGGTCACCTATTGCATTTGTTCTATTCGACTGAGTTCTAAATTGATCTTAGATTCGTTTAAGAACAATAAACTAGTCTGTGAATTTTTAGAGTTAGGTTTAAAAGTACAATTACGCATGCGGAATGATTAGTATCCCGTGACGCCCATTCCACGAACGGTACCACTTAATCATATGTTATCATAAACCATTGATTTTATTCTTATGTTTCCCTAATTATTGTTTATTTACTTTATTTTCTATTTTATTAGCAAATTAAAATATTTTACTTAATTTTACAGGTGAGACGTGGTCATGATGCAATTGTAAAATGTATAGCATAAAGTTTAGATGATGCCAAACGAAAACTTTTTATTGAGGATATTCTCCGGATCCGCCCATCATATTGGTGGGATCTAGGGATATTCTCTCACCTAGGAAAATAATTGAAAAACTCATATTCGCAAGTTTGACGAGTAAATCTCATCATCGGGGTAGTCGTTTACAAGTAAAAAAAAATATTTTAATGAATGCAGTTTTATTACGATAAAAGCCATTTATTAAAGATATTTTTCGAACCCTTCCATCATACTGGACTCGGAGGTATCTTTTCACTTAGAGAATTTTCTGAAGAAACTCACCTTCATAAGCACCTTAGAAAAGTTCCATCATCGGGGCCTTGACTCGTGCACACAATACATCCATATGCCATGACATTTAATGATGCAGCAATGATGTGTAATATGCTCATAAATTTTAATATTTGTTTATTAACCTTCCTACAACTCTTTTGTTATTTCTCTGAAATTTTTTTTATTATTTTTCTTTGTATGCATATATATCATGGATAAGCATGTTATATATATTATTTTTATCTAACTATATTTTTTATTTTATTTTATTATAGATTTTTTATATTTAAGTATTTATCTATTTATCTATTTTGCTATATAAATTTGCATTTTCACCTAAACACAATTTTTTTAAAACCAAATGTCTCATTTCATAATTATTATTTATGTATATTTTTTTATAAATCAATTTCTTTCCTGTTTTTTATTAACCTAACCTATTTTCTTTTTGACTAACTATTTTTTTATCTTTTCTTATAAATCTATTTTGTATTTTCCTTTTATAGTTTAGTGGTATTGACTATTGAGAAATTACCATAATTGAAAGTTTTATTATTTTTTACTATTTATTTATTATCTTCATTATTTCTTTACTTGTTTAGTTTTTATATTTTGCTTAATTAATAATTAAGTTAATATATTTTCATTTATTTAAGATAAGAAACATCGAGATTCAAAATTAAACCCTTTCATCATACTGATGAGATTTTAATCAAAACCCTTTACTTAGAAGAATTCATTCGGGATTGTGACTTTACGCATTCCAAATGAATATTTCATCATCAATATAGTCCAAATAACACGTTTTAGTATTTATTATTTACTTATTTATTATTAACTTTTCTATCCCATCCGTTTTCCTTTAATGTATTTTTATAAGCTTTATATAGCTAAATATTTTATCATCATTTTTACCTATATATATTTTATATAACTTGCTGTTTTAAGTTCTTCTATTTTTTTTTTATATTTCACTTAAACATACTGCATATAAATAGATAATTTTTTATTTTTCTATAATTTCTATATCTTCTATTCTATTTAAGTGTATTTGTCTTTTATCTTTTTATAATTCTTAATTTACTTAATTGTGTATTTTTTTAGAACTAAGTATTTTATACTTTTATAATTTTATTTTTACCTAAATATATTTTATAACTAACTATTTTAATATTTATGTTCAATATTTCATAAAAATGCTTTCTTGCATTTTTATTTTCCAAAGTTAATATTTGGGCTCAAACTATGTTAAGATCCATGAAGGAAACTCATTAATAACATCCAAAGCAACAGCCCAAAGATTGCAATAAATAAAGCCCAAATCAGCAACCCATATAACGATAAAGAGACGATACATAGCTTGGGCTCAGAGTAGCCCAAGGACTTCAAGGCTTCTCTTCGAGAGTGGGCTCTTTCTGACCCAAGGTGAAGCAAAGCCTTTAGAAGGCTTATAGTAGGTGGGCCTGGTGAGATTTAGTCACCAACCAGCCAATTCCCATAAACCACGAAGCCTTCAGCTCTTGCAATGCACCATTTGGTGCATTAAATCTTTTTGTATAATTTTATTTTAATATAATTTTTAATCATTGATGAGAATATAAACAATTCGGTAAGTACACCTATAATAGAAAAGGAAATTTGACTCAATTCCAAACAGTGCTGCTTGCCCAACTGGTTGCTTGAATTCATTACTGCCTACATAGACAAGTAAACGAACCCAAAAAAATACAGGACACTTTAAAAATGAAGAAAAAATGTAAGTAAAACATAAAAAATAAAAACTAAATATCAGTTATAAAAAAATTAAAAATCTTTACACTATTTGGTTTTATTTGTAAAGTTTGTAACGCCAAACTCATTCGAAAATGGTAATTGAACTAAAAAGTATAAGAAAAATCAAACGAAAACAAAATTGAATGAGACACATGAACGCATACAACACCTAAAAACTCTAGAGTGGTGCCCCGCTTCGCATGGGTATTGAATTTTTTATTAAAAATAATTTAAAATTATATAATATTATAAATAATAATAATAATAATTAAAGAAAAATATTTTGAAATTTAAAATACTATAAATAATAGTTATAATGATAATTTGAAGATAATTATTTAAATTTTTTTAAATATTTTCTCTTCTCTTATTAAGCAAAATTTTTTATTTAAATAATTTTTTTTGAAAACATTTGTTTTTTTAGATCTTAATATATGCTAATGTTAATATAATCATATTTTGGTAATTACATGATTCTAATAGTGAAATCAAATTCATATTGAGAAAATATAATATTTTAAAAGTAATTATTGATAAGCTACATAATTTATACAATAAGATTATTAAAATAAAATGAATATTTTTTGAAAGTTGTAGACACCTAAAACAAAAAATTTAAATTATAATAAAATATATAAAATAAATAAAGAAAAATATATATATATATAAAAAAAAGAGAGATGGCTGGGCAATTTCGCAAGATTGAGGTAGGAAGTTAGAATGGAATTTGAGGATGTTAGCCTAAAGGGAACACAAGATTGAGGTAGAAATACACTATAAATGTAGTTCCACAATTTCGCAAAGTAGGGGAAGTTAGGAAATCTGCAATCTACAGATTTGCTCAAGACATCAATCAAGGACAATTCTTGAAAATCGAATATCAGATTGTTTCCTCTGAATGGTCTG